>NW_020954599.1:5379389-5412315 GCF_900497805.2 Vombatus ursinus | reverse complement strand
AGAAAGAAAGAAAGAAAGAAAGAAAGAAAGAAAGAAAGAAAGAAAGAGAAAGAAAAAGTTTTGTCTAAATCAGAGTTGCCTAACATTTTGTGTGTGTCATGGACCTCTTTGGCAATCTGGTGAAGCCCATGGATCCCTTCTCAGAGTTATGTTTTTAAATGAATAAAATATATAGGATTACCAAAAAAAAAAAAACCAATTCTATTGAGACACAGTTAGCAAAATATCTTTAAACCCCAAGTTCATGTGCCCCAGGCCTATATGATCTTTAAGGCTCTTCCAGCTATGATCCCTCTTGCTATTACATAAAAGCTAAGGATGCTGTCAGCTCTTTTCATTTAGTTCTTCCCTTTGATACCCCTGAAGGCCTCCCTAAAGTCAGTCTTGGTAATATTATTTCCAAGAAAGCAAAAACAAAGAACCACTTGCAGGCCATTGAAATAAATCACTGTCAATTTTGTAGAAAATTGCAGCAGCTACATTTGAGCAGGTTATTAAATTAATTATCTTGAAAATCTTAAATAATCACTGGCACCTCCAAGCCTCTTCACTGGACTTCCCAATCTTTGCTTCTCTCCTCCTTTTACTGAACAATAATCTCTTTGTTAAGACGACACCTGTTGAAAACTCTGAAGTGCTGCTAAGTGACACAAGCCTTTTCAACCATTTCCAGGATGACCCCACCCCTCCCTCAAGAATCTGCTCAAGTAGAAAGAGTTTGAACAGGCATGTGCTTGTGAGCTCCTTTTGGCCCACTTCTTGCCATCTCCACCCTACCTCCTCTGTGCTTTTCTTTTTTCCTCAAGGCATTTAATTTAAGAAGAGTCAAAGAAGACAAGATAACTCCTTCCCATTCAGTGCAGGAAAATGCTCAAACTGGTTTGAAAAGAGATTACATTTTAGGAGTGAAGGAGAAAAGATCCTTTCCAGCAAAGGATCAAAGAATTATTGTTAATATCTGCTTGGAGTTCATTAGATAGGTTGTCTAAAAAAAATAAGAATATTATACAAACTTGGTTATCACATTCTCAGCAGCTTCATGGTATAGAATCTTTGTTACCCAAAGAATGTTTACTTAGAAAAATTATATGGAACTAGTGAGGCTCCCAATGACTTTTCAAAACTGATCTCAATATTTTTTCAAGCCATCTCTACCCTTAAACTTACCCTACATAACAGCTATTCCACAGAGTGTAGGTGTGAAATGAAGGTGTGGAAAAAAAAAAAAGTTTTGTTACTGTAAGAGTCCATGACTCCCTGGAAAAAATGGCAAAAGCCTGAAGGTAAATGTCATCTAGAGGAATATATCTAGGAAATGCAGAAGCTCTATGATGAAGTCAACAAACATTTATTAAATGTCTACTATGTGCCAGGCACTATGCTAAGCACAAGGGATACAACGAAAGGGGTAAAAAAATAGTTCCTACCCTGAAGGATCTCACAATCTAATGGGGGTAGGCAATATGCAAAACAACTATGTACAAACAAGATATATACTGGATAAATTGGAGATAATATCAGAAGGAAGACTAGCATTAAGGGCAACTAGAATAGAAAAGGATATAGTGAAACTCAGTGTGTCCATGGAAGAAAAAGGAGTTAGCTGCTGTAACCTCCTCCTAGAGCAACTGGAACCTAACAATCATAGACTATGAGAGCCAAAAGGGAGCTCAAAGTTCATCTACTCCAACTTTCTCATTTTACTGATAAAGAAACTGAGGCCTGAAAAAATGAAGTGACTTATATAGCTAATCAATGACAGAATGCAGACTAGAACTGAATGATCTGAGTATCCTCTTTTCTTCATTTCAATCCTTAATGACTATGAGGCAATTAAGCAAACTCAAAACCGATAAGAGAAAGCAACCCTTCCTTCTGTCTACTGGGAATGTGCCTTGTGTTCCGTTCACAAAATTGTCCTCTGTAACATCTCCCTATAACAGGCAAAAGCCTAGAAAATAGCTTTATTCCTTGCTTCTCTGCTTTCATCTCCCACTCACATTTCACCCCTTGCAATTTGTCAACTATTCTCATCATTCAACATAAACTGACCTCCTAACTGCCAACCCAACTGGCCTCTTCTGGGCCCTCTTCCTTCTTGACCCTTTGTAGCATATGGCAATCACCACTCCCACACTCCTAGACATGCTTTCATCCCTTCATTTACTTATTTATTCATTCACTTATTCATTCATTCATTTATTTATTTATTTTAGGCAGTTGGGGTTAAGTCACTTGCCCATGGTCACACAGCGAGTGAGTGTCAAGTGTTTGGTCTGAGGCTGGATTTGAACTCAGGTCTTCCTGACTTCAGGACCAGTGTTCTATCCACTGCATCACCTACCTGCCCCCATCCCTTCATTTATGACAATGCTCTCTTCTGATTCCCCTTTACTTTTCTGGCTGCTTCTTCTCATTCTTTACCGAATTGTCATCTACATCCTACTCCCTATGAAAGGTAGTACTTTCCAGATCTGTCCTAGGCCTATTTCTTTCAGTCACTCTACCCTCTTTTTCAGTGACTGTCATCATCTCCCATGGGTTGAATTTCAACTATCTATACAGAAAACTATATAGAAAACTCTATCCAGAAAACTCTCCATGCTATATATCCAGCCTTAGTATGTCTCCTGAATGACCAAATCCTTATCAGATATCTCCAAGTGGGTGTCTTAATGGCACCTCAAACTCAAAGTCATTCTCTTTCTCTCCAAACCTTCTCTTCTTCCTAACTTCTCTATTTCTATTGAAGGTATTACTATCCTTCTAGTCATATAGATTTGCAACCTCAGATTCTCTCTCTCTCTCTCTCTCTCCCCAATTTGTTTCCAAGTCTTATCAATTTTACTTCCATAATATTTTTCCAACTGTCCCTTTCTCTACACACATATAAGTAATACCCACTCTAGGTCTGGCCCTCATGTCCTCTTGCCTGGACTAATACAATAGTTTATTAAGTGATCTTTCCTAAAGCTGTCCCCTCTCCTGTTTATCCTCTGTAAAGCACCCAAATCCATATACAGGTCTGACCATGTCACTCCCTTGCACTGCAGAATTCTCTCTTGCTTCCAGGAGAAAATATACCCTCCTTTCTTAGCACTTACTACCCTTCACTGTCTGGTTCCAGCTTTTTACCTTTTCAGGGTTATTACTCCCCTTCATATACTTTACATTCCAGCCAAGCAAGCCTACATGCCAGTCCTCATGTCTGACATCCCCATCTCTTGTTTCCAGGTCTCTGCACAGACTTTTGGGGCAGCTAGGTGGCACAGTGGATAGAGTACCTGACGTGAAGTCAGGAAGATTGATCTTCCTGAATTCAAATATGGTCTCAGACAATTATTAGCTGTGTGACCCTGGGTAAGTCACTTAATCCTGCTTGCCTCAGTTATCTCACCTGACAAATGAGCAGAAGAAGGAAATAGCAAACTGACCCAGTGTCTTTGCCAAGAAAACTCCAAATGGGTCCACAAAGAGTCAGACATGACTGAAACAACTGAACAAGCACAGGCTTTCCCCCATGCCTGAAATGCAGAGTCTGTTCCTTCAACCTCACAGAATCAATCCCTTTCTACAAAACAAAACTCAAAAACCATCTCCTCCAAGAATCCTCCCAAGATTGTAATGTCCTCCCCTACCTTCCCAGACTGCAGTGCCCTCTCCTGTCCAGATATTACTTGTATCTCCTTTGTGTAGCATCCCTTTTTGCTACTCCATCCATTGCATTTGTACTTATTTTGTATTTACTTTGGTCACACAGAACTGTTTCTTTTTTGTCTGTGTGTGCCTAATAAATAGCATAACCTGGACATAGTGGGCACTTAATGCATGCTTGTTACTATTATTATTGTTTTTAAAGCTATCATCATGACAATACCTAACAATTATATAGCGTTGTAAAGGTTTACAAAGTTGTTGGCAATGTCAGGGATTATTGTTCCTTTCCAAAAGGAACATTTCCCTTAATGATGGCTATGGGAGCAGAGCTGGAAGCTAGGCTGGTGGTTTGGGGGACACTGCTATTACCAACCTTCTTGGGCTCAATGCCCTGAGTTATCATCACTGAGGTTTACAGGGAGGCTAGTTAAAGTGGTGGTGGTTTGACCCAACTCATCCTTCTGTCTCTTCTTCAGTTTGACTATACTGTTAGGTTGGAGGGAAATAGGGGAAGGATTTTCCCAAAAGTACTTGCAGAGATATTGCTAGGAGGATCAAGGTAGTAGTTAGGTTATAACTGCCCTGATAACTAGCTCCAAAGGAGGGAAGCTGGGGACCTGTACAGTTGTGGGAATGGGGGGCAGTGTTTGAAGATCAAGGTAGGAATGGTTGTATTGGAGATAAGCTCAATGATTTGCTACTAGGAGAGTGAGGTACAACTCATCTTCCCATCCTCTGGTTGGTTGATAATATATCCCTTGGTGTCAAGCCATGGCCCCTGAGAGTGAGACAATGATCCCTTCTTTTAGAGACCACTGACTTAAAGAGATAGACCAAGGCAAGTCCAAATAACATGGCACTTTGACTATCTCTCTTACTCAATAAACTCCAGTTTCTCCCTATTGCCTCCAAGATCAAATACAAAATCCTATTTGGAGTTCAAAACCTTTCACAGCCTAGTCCATCTTCCTCCCTTTCCAGTCTTCTTACACCTTAACAGACACCGATATGGTGACACTGGCCTCCTTGCTGTTCCATCAATAAGACATTCCAACTCTTGACTCCAGGCAGTTTCTCTAATGCTGTCTCCCATGTCTAGACTGCTCTCCCTTCTCATCTTTGCCTACTGGCTTCCCCTGCTTCCTTTAACTCCCAATTAAAATCCCATCTTCTCCAGGAAGCCTTTCCCCTCTTAATTCTAGTGCCTTCCCTCTGTTAATTATTTCCTATTTATCCTGTGCACAGCTTGTTTGTACATATTTGTTTGCTTATTGTCTCCCCATTAGATTGTAGGCTCCTTGAGGGCAAACACTATCTTTTGACTCTTTTAGTATCCTCAGGACCTAGCAAAGTGCCTGGCAAATAATAGGCACCTAATAAATGTTTATTAACTAATACATCTGGAAAAGAAATTTCTAAACTATTAACAAAACTCAGGATGGCTGAAATCTATGAAAATTTTTATTTTCCCTAAAACTTTAGGGCCATCTCTTGCTTTAAAAAAAAAAGTCTCCTAACCACTTTTGTCTAGCATTTTTCTTGCTGCCTCAACCTATCTACATCATTCCTCTTTTTCACACTTCTCAGACTATACCTTTATTTCTTAATTCTCTTACCTCTAGCTTTCTTATTTTTTAAATTACTTGGCTTGATGTTTCCAGTATTATGCAATTCTTTTTAAAGTACGTTTTTTAAGATCTAATTCTTATCTTTTGTTCAAAAATAGGTGGTACTGGGGGATTTTTTAACTCCCTACCCTTTAGTTCTCTTTGCTGTCTTATTTTTCAACTCAATCACAAATACTTAGTCACCTCTTTCTGTAAATAAAATTTGAATCAGCCTCTTCACTGACTCTCAACCTTCTCAGTTCCTTCTTCTCACTCCTGGGTGCAATCTCTTCAAATTAGCCTTCAGCCTTATTTATGCAAAGTAATAAAGGTATATAATGATTCTGGCATAATATTTGGTACTTTCGGTATACTCTTGAACTTTCACTTCACCTCTCTGGGTCAATGAGTTGTAACAGCTGATCTTGGCTAATACCATAAAGTTTTGAATACAACCTTTATTAATACATGCTTATTGAACTGGGTCTCCTACTGCTGGGTAAACAAGTGGCTGTCTTCAGCTTCTACATCTGTTAGCCTATGTTGCAATTATGTAGCAAGTTAAATTTCTGAAGCTGCCAATGTAGACAATGTAGACAGCTATCAAAAGTACCAGTCACAATTCCAAAGGACTTATGATGAAAAAAGCTGTTTGCCTCCAGATAGAGAATTGATGGATGCTGAGTGAAGATTGAAACATTTTTTCCTCTTTCCTTATTTTTCTTGCTTTTTTTTCCCCAGAAGATAGCTATGTGGAAATGTTTTGCTTAACTTCATACGCCCTAGTTCTTGCCTTCTCGATGGGTAGGAAAGGGTGTGGAGGGAGGTTGAGAATTTAGAACTAAACATAATTTAAAAAAAAAAGACAAAAAAAAAGTGTAAGTCTCAAGACCTTAACTCTCAGCATCTGCCTCTACCACAGTCATATCATCTGGTGACTAGAGCTGCCATCATTTTCTTAGGCAGCATTTTTGGACAGAAAGAACTGCAGCTTTTCTGCTTCTAGCAAGGCTTAGATATATCACAATCTGGCTCTCAAGCATATGCAATCAACCTAAGAAGAAATTAAGCTTCACCTCTCAAACAAAACAATAATCCATGTAAATCTGTAAGATGGAAGAATAATGTCAATTACTCTTAATTCAAAAATGTTAGTCTCGCAATAGAAATAACTAAGATAATAAGTAGAAAGCCAGAGAATACATACTCAAAGGTTTGCTTTATTTCTGCTTTAGATAATGGCTAATTTTTAAAGTTTCACCTTATTTTTTATACAAGACTATTGCTACTTAACAAGGGAAAAAATATTCAAAATGCAAACCAAACAGATGGATTAGTTCTAGTTTTCCTTTTCAAGATAAAAGCCTCAGGAAAATTAGAATTTAATCAGTAGAGGGAGGGAAATCAGCTAAAAATAAAGAAAAAATTTAACAAGGTTATAGGATTTTTTAACTTAATTTCTTTTGTCACATTTTAATTTCTGAGCTGTCTTTCTCCTTCCCTCCCCACCCCACATTAGAGAAGGCCACCATTTGATAGGGCGTGTGTGTGTGTGTGTGTGTGTGTGTGTGTGTGTGTGTGTGTAAAATCATGCTATGCGTACTTCTGGGTTTTTTGTCACAAAAACCTGAAAGTCTTTGAGTTTCTGAAATGTCCTTTTTTTTTTTTCATTTAGGATTATACTTAACTTTGCTTGGTAAGTTACCCTTGGTCATAACCCCAGCTCTTTTGCTCTATGGAATATGGTATTCTAAGACCTACAGTCCTTCAACATAGTGGCTGCTAGGTCTTGTGTAATCCTTATTGTAGCTCCATGATATTTAAATTATTATTTTATTGTTGCTTTAAAATACCTGGACACTATAACATACTTGAACACATACCTGCCAAAACAGACACTGGAACTGTATGAACATAAACACAAAACACTTTTTATACAAATAAACTCAGATCAGGGCAGCTAGGTGGTGCAGTGGATAGAGCATGGGCCCAGAAGTCAGGAGGACCTGAGTTCAAATTCAGCCTCAGCCCAAACACTTAACACTTACTAGCTGTGTGATCCTGGGCAAGTCACTTAACCCCAATTGCCTAAAAAAAAAATAAAAATAAAAAAAATAAACTCAGATCTAAATAATTGAAGTAATATTTATTATTCATGGGTAGGTAAAACCAATATAATTTTTAAAATGACAATCTATTTATTCAATGTCATCCCAATTAAATTACTAAAAAATTACTTTACTGAGTTAGAAAAAATAATAACAAAGTTCATTTGGAAGAGCAAAGGTCAGGAACTTCAAAGAAATCGGGGGAAAAGATGTAAAGGAAGTAGATCCAGCAGTATCTGACCTCAAACTATATTATAAGGCAAGAGCACTGTAGAAGTATAAAAAGGATAATTTTGATTATTTTAAATTAAAATTTTCTTGTCTAAATGAAACCTATGTAGCCAAGAACAGAAGGAATGCAGAAAATTGGGAGAAAACTTTCATAAACAATCTCTCAGGATGGGAATGGGTTGGAATATTGCTGTGGTATAGGAAATTATAAGCTGATTGATTTAGAAAAACATGAAAAGACTTGTTCTTGTGAAGGAAAATGCTATCAACCTTCAGAGAAACAGATGATAGGAAGAAATAAGCATAGTATGGTCTTACATGTATGTATATGAGGGTATATGTGTACATATGTGTATGTTTATAGATATCTATGTGTGTGTGTATATAAATATATATATGGCCATGCTTAATTGTAGCCTTCTTAGGGGGAGGGGAAAAATAAAGTAAAAAGTACAAAGCAAAGAAGAAAAGAATACCAACAAGGAAGCAAAGAAAAGCTGGTCAGTTTTGAAAATAATGTGTAGTATTTTATTATATAGTTTTTCTTGAAATGAAAATTTGTTTTATATTGAATCCTCTCTTATGATCTGCTGTGTACATGACAATTTTTTCCCTCGTTTTGTATTTAAGTTTAAAATTAAAAAAATTAAAAACCTCTTTGGGAATAATTCCAGATGGCTCTCCAAAATGGTCAGATTAGTTCATAGTTCTACCAACAGTAAATTAGTGTCCCAATTTTTCCACAATCCCTCTAACACTTGTCATTTTCCCCATCAATTATTTTAGCCAATCTGATAGATGTAAAATGATATCTCAGGGATAATTTAATTTGCATTTCTCTAATCAATAATTATTTAAAGCATTTTTATATGATTATAAATTATTTTGATTTCTTAATCAGACAACTTCCTGTTCATATCCTTTGATCATTTATCAATTGGGGAATGACTCATATTTTCTATAAATTTGACAAAGTTCTCTATATATTTGAGAAATGAGACCTTTGTCTGAGAAAACTCTATAAAATTTCCCTCCAGTTTTCTGCTTTCCTTCTAATCTTGGCTACATTGGTTTTATTTATATAAAACCTTTTTAATTTAATGTAATTGAAATTATCCATTTTACATCTCACAATGCTGTCTACCACTTGTTTATTCATAAATTGTCCACCTATCCATTAGTCTGATAGGTTCCATGTTCTTCTAATTTTCTTGCAACATCTCCTTTTATATCTAGATCATCCATTTTGACCTTATCTTGGTAAATGGTGTAAGATATTGGTCTATACCCAATTTCTGCCAGACAGTTTTCCAGTTTTCTCAACAATTGTTTTTTACTAACTAATGAATTTTTATCCCAAAAACTTAAGTCTTTACACCTGTCAAACACAAGGTTACTACAGTCATTTACTACTGAAAATTGTGTGTCTACTCTGTTCCACCAAACTACCTTTCTATTTCTTAGTACCAGATAGTTTTGATAATTACTGCCTTATAATATAGTTTAAAATCTGGCACTGCTAAACTTCCTTCCTTTATATTTTTTTAAATTAGTTCCTTTAATATTTTTGACCTTTTGTTCTTCCAAATGAATTTTTATTATTTTTTCAACTCAGTGAAAAATTTTTTTGGTAATTTAATTGGGATGGCATTGAATAAATAGATTAATTTAGGTAAATTGTCATTTTTATTATATTAGCCCTGCCTACTCATGAACTATTAATATTTCTCCAATTATATAAATCTTATTTTATTTGTATAAAACATTTTTTATGAGTTTGTTCATATAGTTCCTGGATTTGTTTTGGCAGGTGTAGTCCCAGATATTTTATGCTGTCTACAATTATTTTAAATTGGGTGTCTCTTACTGTCTCTTCTTGCAGGGTTTTGTTGGCAATACTGAGGAATGCTAATGATTTATGTGGTTTTGCCTTATATCCTGCTACTTTGCTAAAATTATTGTTTCAATTAGCTTTTTAGTTGAGTCTTTAGGATTTTCCAAGTATATCATCATATCTGCAAAAAGAGGTAGTTTTATTACTTCATTGCTCATGTTTATTCCCCCTATTTCTTTTTCTTATTGCTATTGCTAGGATTTTCAATACAACGTTGAATAATATTGAAGACAAAGGGCATCCCTGTTTCACATCTGATCTAAGTGGGAAGGCTTCTAGATTATCATCATTACAAATAATGTTTGCTGATAGTTTTAGGTAAATGTTCCTCATCAATTTAAGGAAAAATCCATTTATACCTATACTTTCAAGTGTTTTTAATGGAAACAAGTGTTGTACTTTATCAAAAGTTTTTTCTGCATCTATTAATATAAGCATATGATTTTTGTTACTTTTATTATTGATGTAATCAATTACGTTAATAGTTTCCCTTATGTTAAACCATACCTGCATTCCCAGAATGGTCACAATATACAATCTTTGTAATATATTGTTGTAATCTCCTAGTTAGTATTTTATTTAGGATTTTTGCATGCATATGCATCAATTTTCTTTCTCTGTTTTTACTCTTCTTGGTTTAGGTATCAATATAATACTTCTTTTCATAGAAGGAGTTTGGTAGAGCCCCTTTATTGCCTATTATTCCAAATAATTTATTATTAGAATTAGTTGTTCTTTCAATGTTTGGTAGAATTCACTCATAAATCCATCTGGTCCTGGTGGGTTTTTTTTTCCCTTATGAAGCTTATTTTTGGACAGTTCAATTTCTTTTTCTAAAAGAGTTTCATTTAGATATTCTATTTCCTCTTTTATTAATCTAAGAAGTTTATATTTTTGTAAATATTCTTCCATTTCATTTTAAATAGAACTTATTAGCATATAATTGGGAAAAATGACTCCTTATAATTGTTTTGATTTAATCTTTTTAGTGGTATATTCACCCTTTTCATTTTTCATACAAGTGATTTGGTTTTCTTCTCTTTTTAAATCATATTAACCAATGGTTTATCTATTTTTTTTTTTCATAAAACCAGAGGGTTTTGTTTTTATTAATTCAATGGTTTTCTTACATTGAATTTTATTAATCTCACCTTTAATTTTTAGGGTTTACAATTTAGTATTTAATTAGGGATTTTTAGTTTGTTCTTTTTTTAGTTTTTTAATGGTATACCCAGTTCATTGGCCTGCTCCTTCTCTAATTTACTGATGTAAGCATTTAAACATATACATTTTCCCCTAATTATTTCTTCTGCTGTATCCCATAGCTTTTGATATATTGTCTCATTGTTGTCATTCTCTTTAGTGAAATTATTGTTTCTGTGATTTGTTCTTTAACCCAATCATTCTTCAAAATTAGGTCATTTATTCTCCAATTATATTTAGTCTATTTCCATGGTCCTTTATTAAATATAATTTTATTGCATTGTGATCTGAAAAGGATGTATTTAATATTTCTGCTTTTCTACTTTTAATTATAAAACTTTTATGCCCTAAGTATGGTCAGTCTTGTAAAGGTACCATGTACTGCTGAGAAAAGGTGTATTACTTTTTATCCCCATTCAGTTCTCTCCAGATATCTATCAAATCTACCTTGCCCAAAATTCTATTCATCTCCTTGATTTCTTATTTATTTTTTGGTTAGATTTATCTAATTCTGAGAGGGGAAGATTGAAGTCCCCACTATTATAGTACTATTATCTATTTCTACCTGTAATTCATTTTACTTTTCCTTTAAAAATTTAGATGTTATAGTATTTGGTACATAAAGATTTAGTATTGATATTGCTTCATTGTTTATGGTACCTTTATGATATATCATACTGTAGTTTCCCTGTTTATCTTTTTGAATTAAATTTACCTTCGCTTAAACTTTGTCTGATTGTCATGATTGCCAACTCTACTTTTTTTTTGCATCAGCTGAAGCATATATTCCAGCCCTTTGCTTTAACACTGTGTATCTCTTGTTTTTAAATGTGTTTCTTGTGAACAATATATTGTCACATTATGATTTTTAATCTATTCTGCTTCACCCAATCCATTTTATGGGTGAATTCATTCCATTCACATTCAAAGTTATAATTACTATTTGTTCATGTCCCTCTATCCTATTTTTCCTCACTATTATCCTTCTCAGCCACTCTTTTTACTCTATCCCTCTCTATGTGTCTAATTTGCTTCTAACCACCACCTCCCTAATCCTCACCCTTTTAAAAAATCCTTTCCTTATGCTCTACCCTGCCTACCTATTCCTTAATCTATTAATCCCTCTTAGAGTCTTCCCTTATCCTCTTCCCCTATCCACCTAATTCTTAATCTATACACCCTTCTAAAAGTTCCCTCCCCTCTCCTGTTCCCTCTCCCTATTTTTTTATAAATTTAGAAGACTTTTATACCCTTCTAGATGAATATATTGTTCTTTCTTTAACCCATTTCCAATGAAAATAAGGTTCCAGTACTACTAGCCCCCACCCTCACCTGCTACCTCTGTAGCTGTTCTTCCTTTCACACCTGATTTTTATGAGATAATTGCTCTTTTTCACCTCTCTCTACCCAGCTTTATTTTTTAGAATCAACCCATCATACTCAGTCCAGCCCAAGCCTTTCTTTCATACTACTCAGAATGACGGCAGTCTTAAGAGTACTGATGACATTTTTGCATATAAGAAGTAAACAGTTTGACCTTATTGAGTCCCTTATAATTAGTTTTTAATGTTTACCTTATGTTTTTCCAATCTTTTATATCAAATTTCCATTGAGTTATAGTCTTTTTGTCACAAATACCTGAAAATCTTTCAGTTCCTTAAATGTCTATTTTTTTTTATCATTCAAGATTATACTCAGCTTTCCTGGCTTAGTTATTTTTGGTCACAACCCCAGTTCTTTTGGTCTTTGAAATATAATGTTCCAAGACCTAAGATCTTTTCATGTAGAAGCTATTGGTCTTGTGTGATCCAGATTATAGTTCTGCAGTATTAAAAAAATTTTTTTTGTTATTAGTGCTTGTAATATTTTTTCCTTAACCTGGGAGCTTTGAAACTTGGCTATGCTATTCCTGTAAGTTTTCATCCTGGGATCTTTTTCAGGTGTTGATCAGTGGAGTTTTTCTATTTCTACTTTATTCTCTCATTGCAGAACTTTAGGGCAATTTTCCTCAATGTTTTCCTGTAATATTGTATCAAGAATATATACATTTTTTTCAAATTTAAGCTAGTCCAACAATTCTTATTGTGTCCCTCTTCAATCTGTTCTCCAGAACAGTTGTTTTTCTAATGAGATGTTTCACATTCTCTTCTGTTTTTTCATCCTTTTGATTTTGTCTTATTATTGTCTTATTCTGAAGTTATTAGCATCTCTTTGCTCAATTCTAATTTTTAAGGAGTTACTTTCTTCTATAAGTTTTTGGATATCTTTTCCCAATTGGTTGACTTTCTTTTCATAATTTTCTTGATTTTATTGCATTACTCTTATTTTTTTCCCTAATTTTTCCTCAACCTCTCATTTTATTTTTGAAGTCATTTTAAGCTCTTCCAAGGACTCTTTTTGGACTTGTGATCACTTTACATTTTTCTTTGAAGTAGAAGTAGCTGTTTTGACTTAACTGTCTTCTTCTGACTTTGAACCCAAATCTTCTCTACCACCATACCACCATGGTTGGCTTTTTTTCCTTTTACTTACTGATTTGGTGGGGCTTATTTCTTGACTGTTAACTTTATCTTAGAGTCAGGCTCTAGTCCTGAGGTGTGAGGGATAATGTCTCAAGATTCAGGTTTTTTGTGCTGTTGTTTTCTAAGCTCCATCTTGGGGTCTGACCTCAGGTACTCTTCTCTGCACCTGAACTGTGAAAAGGGACCTCAGCAATGCTGTCATCACAAAGGCTCTTACTCCCTACAGTCCTGTAGCTGTCAACTTTAGCTCACCCCTCTGCCCTGGAACCAAAGCCAGGGACTCTACTCTCCTTTGATTGCCCAGAGCCAGCAGGTACTTGCCCCTCTGGGACCATACTCAACATTGTGTACTCACTCCTCCTTGCTCACAGCCACAGCCTGAGACCATGTGTGCTCAGCACACCTGAGCCCCCATTCAGTGCCAGCCAGAGGAATGCCCTGCAACCTTCCTGCAATCAGCTCTGTGACCCCCATCTGACCCCCCCCCCACCATCCTGGGGTAAAAATTCCTGAAGCTGAGGCTGCTGATAACAGAGCTGCCCCCAGGGCTTGTTGTTTGTTGATTCATCATCTGCCTCAAGGTATCTGCCCTTCAGTCAGACCAGGCCACCACCCAAGAGATGAGGTCTTTCCTAACATCCTCCCAAGTTGTCTTAGGCTGGACAACTGCTTTAAACTAATTATTAATTATTTTTCTTCTTTAAAGTTCACTTTGAAGGATTATTTTAAATTATCTGTGAGGGAATTTAGGAAAGCCATGTAATTTCCTGCCTTATTCCATGATTTTGGGTAAATCACTAGGGGTAGCTAGGTGGCACAGTGGATAGAGCCCTGGGCCTGGAGTCAAGAAGACCTGCATTCAAATCCAACCTCAGACACTTACTATGTGACCCTGGGTAAGCCATTTAACCTTTTTTTTTTTTTTTTTTTTTTTTGGTGAGGCAATGGGGTTAAGTGACTTGCCCAGCATCACACAGCTAGTAAATGTCAAGTATCTGAGACTGGATTTGGAGGCAGGTCCTCCTGATTCTAGGGCCAGTGCTCTATCCACTGTGCCACCTAGCTGCCCCCATCATCTAACCTTTGTCAGCCTTAGTTTCCTCAACTGTAAAATGCAGATAAAGATAGTACCCACCTATCAGGATTATTGTGAAGATCAAGTGAGATAATGTTTGTTTAGAGGGGAGAAAAGTGCTTAGCACAGTGCCTAGCATATAGTACAAGTGCTTATTTTTCCACCTTCTCTTCCCTCCTGAATACAAGACATGCTTTCCAGGACCTTTAGGAAACAGATTAATGGTTTGTTCCTAGAGGGTTTTGAATGAGATATAACCTCTGTGAAGACTTCTCAGGGTGGTGATAAAAAGACTGTCTCGAAACTAGAGATAGGCTCTGAGAGAACAAACAAGCCATAAGTTTAATTTGGTCCTAAACCCTCTCCTGATTGCCACTGCCACGTCAGCATTAGGTATACTAAATAAGGACATGTATGTTTGGATTGGCTATACCCTGTTTCCTTGTTCTTTGGGAATGGGAAAGATTTTTGAGCCTAGAATATAAGCCCGCTTCCCCAGCAAATAGGAATGGGAAAGATTTTCGTACCTACAATATAAGCCCGCCTGCCAGCTCAGTAGGGAGTAAGGGATAGTGGCGGGGTGGGATTTTCTTGTTTGCGTTAAGATAGATAACCTTGCTTTGTCCTTTGTGCCTCGCCTCTCTCCTGATGGTAGTGTACTGGAGGAGTAGACGCCCCTTCTCGTGAGATTGTAATAAAGAGTAATTTTTGCTTCCTTGAGAAGTCTCTGAGTTTAATTGTGTTAGAGTCGTTGTACCACACAGCTTTGGAGGTTCCACCAAGACTTCGCCCATTTGCAAGCAAGATCCCTATCTGGACCGGGGCGGCACACCACTGGAGATTTCTCCAACAGTGCTCAGGCCAGATTTAGCGTGTTTTCACTCCGCTTGGGTGAGAGCTCCAAGAGGGAACTCGGGGAAGCAAAAATGAAAGAAAGTAGGGCAGCAACTAGATTTTGTGAAGTCAGGGCCTGGCCACAGGCAACGATTCAAGTGCATTGGATCAGTCACGTAAGTTGTACACGTACAGCCCAGAGGTAAGTGGCTCTCATGTCTCCTTATCAGTAGGTCTCTGACCTGGAGGGAAGGCCACAACCCTCATCAAATTTATTCATTGCTGAGTCCCTGACTTGGGATGTTAGAGGCAACTCCGCCCAACCAAATTTCTGGTGACGTTGAGACAGAGGGCACTCGGGTGACTGTGGGGAGAGGGCGACCTCTTTTGTTGATTAATTGTTGAGTCTGAAATAGCAGGTCAGAAGCTGCCATTTGATATTTTGGAAGATAGCCCCTTAAGGGCTAGGTTTAGCAATTGGGATGAATTACCAAAAATATAGGGAACCAATTGAGTAATTAAGTGCACTATCAAAACAACAAAAAAAAGGACAAGAAAATATAAACAGGATTTATTTCATGACTTTGTTTCTATTTGTCATTTGTCTGTGTGTCTGCATGGTCTGAGACCCTGTGGGGTGTGGGAATGCAGCTGGATTTATTGCTTGGAAAAAAAATGTTTTCTTTCTCTCCCCCTCTCCCTCCCTAATTACAGCAGCCTCAGGAAGCAGGTGGATAAGAGAGAGAAAGAGAGGCGAATACTTTCTTATTTAGGTTATATGATTGGTAAAAGGTGAGTCAAGAAGGATCTTTGAAGTGTCAGGTCACAATTAGAAAGAAATAAGATATGTGCAGTTTTAAAGAGACTTTAATCAAAGTCCATCAGAAGGAAAGGCAAGAAAGTTTAAGCATGTAGGAATGAAAGGAGTCTGGGTAGAAAGAAAAGTATAAGCTATTTGCATGAACTGTGTGAACAGAGGGTTTGAGAGTAAAAATGGTTGGAAGCTTTTGGGAAAAAAAAATTCTCTCTCTTTACATTCTAACTCTGGCCAAGTTTTTGAATGTGAAGGGAAAGACAAGAAAGAAAAGGGGAGAGTGCTTTTCTTTGAATTTGCTATTCTTATGTCCCTTCAGAGTTCAAAGCTGCCCCACCCTTGGTGAGTGTAATTTGGGTGGGGGAGGTTCTGGGCGACTTCAAAGGGTTTTAAAAAAATGTATGTGAGGAAGATTGACTCTGCTTTGAGTAGAAGAATTGAAAATGAAAATTTTGCAGCTCATTGTGATTGGAGATTGTTACATAAACTGGGATGTTCCATTACTTATTGGAATTCTAGAGGCCTTCTGCCTAAGGGGAGATAATTGATTACATCCAGTTAACATTGATTCATATTGCTGAAGCCTGAGATTCTCAGGTGGATGGCTCTATCTGATAAGCTGCTAAAAAGGACTGGGGACTTTTTCTTTGCTCCCTTAAGGAAGTAGGAAAGAAAGGGGAATTTAGAGCAAGAATTGTCACCACGTGTCTTTTTAAGGGGAATATATAAATTTGTGGAAAATACTTCCTTTTAAAGGGCCAAGAGTATTGGAAGTAAAACAAAGATGTTTTTAAATGCTTATCATTAGTGATTATAAATTCAGATCTGATTGGATTTAAATTTACTGTTCTAAAACAATAATAATAATAATGGTTGTTATGAGATGTGGCATTATTAGTTAATGTTAAAAGTGTAATAAGAGTAATAAGAGTGATCATTTCTATATGTGATAATATAGAACTGCAATTGTTGTTATCTGAAGTTTATTGTTTAAGTTATTACTGTATTTCTAAATTGTATTGTATTTCTAAAACTCTTAGATTGTAAAATCTGAGGGACCACTATGAGGTAGAAATGGTGTTAAGGTAACTCTTGACCTGCAGTGGGTCTTTTAGTGATAAAGATGAGATAATTTGAAAACTGTTAAATACCTAGTGAGGTATATTTGGTTATAAGACTATGATTGCAGATTTTATTTAAAATCTTGACTATTATAAAAATGTATGGTGGTTTAAAGTTATAGTCTCAACATATTAATCATGAGATGAATGATTTTCTGTACTGAGTGACTTGGAAGTACATCCATCTAAGTTGATAGTGGGTTGTTTCAAAGTTTATTGCAACTGTGGAAATAATTCTATATTGTATGCCCTGTGGTACAAACATATTTTACTGTGAAAATCTTATTGATATGTATTTGGAATTAATGAGGTATTCTGTCATATCAGGGCCTCAATTAGAAATTAGAAAAATATATATTTTTTTATCTAGGCCTTCTTAGGCTTCTTTGGTTTTGTTGGGGGATGGGCCATATGGGCCAGGCTCTAGGCCTTCTACCAAGTACCTAGATTGGGAGTGGCACTGAGGTTGAATTGGGAATCTGGATGTAGCCCAAGGCTATCAGACCAGTAAAAGACAATCATGGGCTAGCATAGATAATAATAATAATAATAATAAAGCCAGTCTAGAGGGGCAGGAGTGGCCCCAGGAGAATGTTGGACCTGGTGAAGGGATCCAGAAAGAAAGAAAGATTTTTATTGGGTCTGTTTCAAGTTTTTAATATACTGCTTACATTAGTTCTGAATTTTCTTATATGATGTAATCTGGTAAGCAATTGTATTAGTTATGTTGTTGGAAGGGCAATTTATTTTATGATCTGGAATGTTAGATTAAGAATTGTGCCTTCAGAGAAAAGAAAAAAGGAATGAGTGGGGCTGTTGGGGCATTCTATACGATCCCATTTTGTAACATTTCCTTTTAAATACTGTAATTTAAGAAATGAGAACTTCAAAATTTTTTCTATGTTTAAAGGTAAAGTTTTAGCTGGGATTATTTGACTCTCATTTGTGAAGTTTAAAATTGTTAACTAAGCTATTTGGAGTTATTGTTTAAGTGAAGTACTGGTAGAAGTATTTTTGTGTGTGTAAAGAAACTATGTAATTATGCAAAGAGATTTTGTAAAATCTCAATTCTTATCAATCCTGTGCAGGAGTTTTGTGAGATGGAACTCTTACTGATTAAGTGGCCCATTGCAGATACCTCTGGACTAAAGAAATTAGGTAAGTAGGAATTTTATGGTGATAATCATTTAAGATCAATTGAGCCCCAATAAGGGCCAAAAACCTGATTTGATCTTTTCTTCTTGAGTGAGCTAAGAATGCCCCTTTAAAGCTGATCAAGAGCATTCTTACGTTTATGAAATCTGATTTTACTCAGGATGTTATTAAGAACCAGAACATGTGTAGGAAGTTATGCAAACTACTTAGAGCTCATTTTGGAGATGTTCTCTAATTAATGTGAAACTATAGTCACACCTGAAGCTCTGATGAGGGGAATTTGCTATCTAAGACCTTGGAAACTGTTAATGAACTGTTGTTCTGAGTTTAACTCCAGGTGTGATTAACAAGGAACTGATTGAGCTACTGACCCAGGACGTCAGCAACTTGCTAAGAAGTTTGTGAGCTGCATCTGTGAGCTGCAAGAGGGTGTTCTCATGGGAAGGTCAGGAGAATGGCTTTTCTGCATGGCTGAGGTAGGATTCTCCTGACTCAATTTCCCCACTATGACACCTGGCAGACTTTAAGCCTGGCTCAATGCAGTTGGTCATATATGTGTGTATGTATATATATATATATATATAGATATATGTGTGTGTGTGTGTGTGTATGTATATATGTATATATGTGTGTGTATATATCTATACATACATACATATATACATATATATATGTAACTTCTGCCTGGAGTTGACATGACTCTAGAGAAGCATTGTTCCCTTACTTTGGTTATGTTCTTTCATGGCAAATTCCTACAATCATAAGTTTGTAAGCATAAATATTGAATCTATTAAACAATAGATTGATGCAGGAACATCTGAGGCTATAGGAAGATGTAAGTATAAGATTGAGTTATTTGGCCTAGAATTTCAGAATTAAGTATTCAGTCTTGACATCTGTTACTAGTATATTCCTGTGTATAAGTCAGGATCCTTTAATTTCCCGTAATGGTTATGATGAAGTGTGCTGGTTTGGAGGTGCTGGGACTCCAGGGTCACAGCACAAGGGTTCCTCCAGAAGGAGTTCAGCCCAGGTCTTCTTTCGACCAGGGGGAAAGTTTGTTGGAGATAAACCACATAGGCCAGTTAAGTGAAATATAAGGGTTTTCTGGGATCTATAGACAAATGGGAGCCAGATTCTCTCTGGGGCCAGGGGCAAAGGTCTTGGCTTGTATCCATATCCCATCATTAGGGGATAATTAGCCAAGAGATTGTGGAAGTAGGATATTATTCTATTACTTAGTTAATACTTAGTTAATATTAAAGGTATCTCAATTTGTTACAAATTAATGTTAAAAGAGGAATAGCTTGTGACTTATCTTGTATTTACAAGCCTTAAGTGCTCGCCTCTCTCCTGCTGGTAGTGTACTGGAGGAGTAGATGCCCCTTCTCATGAGATTGTAAATAAGAGTAATTTTTGCTTCCTTGGGAAGTCTCTGAGTTTAATTGTGTGAGAGTCTCTGTACCACACAGTTTGATGTTTGTATTGTTGAATAGTCAATAAATTTTCATTTCATCCACTGATGAAATTGTCTTATTAGTTCACCATCAACCCTATAAGTATACAATTAGCTATATTGGTTTTTACAATTCAACATATGTTACAGAGCATAAATTTTTTCACCTGATGCAACACCCAAACCGGTCTTCAAGAAATTAACTAGGGTTCCATTGGCACATTTTCCCATACCCCTAATTCCAGAAATATCTCCTTGTGCCTAGGGAGAATTAAGCTTTATCCTTTCAAGGGCCTCTCAATGGCTTGCATCAAAGAGTCAAAACAAGGTGTGTGTGACCCTTGGGATGTCCTCTCAAGTGACAAGTTAAAAAAAAATTCAGTTTCTTCAGGCCAATTAACATAGTCCTAAAATTTCAGGTGTCTTCATTGGTTTGTATTTTCTCACTGTTGGAGGTCCTCCTGCTACCTCTCAACGACCTAGTTATGGCCATTCACAGTTATATAAGTGTGGACTACTTTTTCAGCTGCATTGTAATTCCCAAAAAGTCATTTAATATCAAATGGTTCTTTCCTCATTCACTCACAAAAGTGAGTTAAAGCTTGTAAGGCACTACTTTTAGTAGGCCTCCACCTAGTTGATAATTGCCATTAGCAACACAAAGACATCCAGTCCCAACAAGGAAAGAGCACTTCTAGTTCTCATTTGTCCTTTTCTAGTAGGGGAAAGTTACTTTCAAACCCTCCAAATACAATTACTTCTCATAAATTCCTTCTGGTAAAACTTCTGAAACTCCCTAGTAGAAATTGGAAAGGGCTGAAACTATGCGGCTGGAGGGCCCAGGGATGACATAGCTTCATTTTTTTTCCCCAAAAAACCCCCAACCCTCTTTTAAACATCCCTATTTTTGTCAAGACACTATAATCTTTCTAATCACCTAGATTCACCACCTCAATATCATAGTCTACCCCTCAGTCTCATTCACTCTACATATCCAATCAGATGCCTAATCTCATCATTTCTACCTTCAAAATATCTCACATTTATCCCCTTCTTTCTACCCACACCTACACCACTTTAATTTAGACCCTCATTGCCTCTTTAGAACCATTGCAATAGCTCTCTAGTTGGTGTCTCAGCCTCATTTCTCTAAACTTCAATCCACTTTCCACTCAGTTGCCAGCATGATTTTGCATGATACTGATGAGTTTGGAATTTGGGCCCCAGAAAGAAAAAACCCTGGACTTTCCCACATGGCCAAATCTCTGGTGTTCCCCTGAGGTTATAATCCCATCAACTGGCCTTTCATTGTGGCTACACCCAATCTCCCATCCATTGTCTTAACTCCCTATGGCCCCTGGCCATTTCCCACCCTTAATCCTAGCTAGGCTCCATTTTCCCTTGGCCACAAGGTCTCAGGAATTCTGTCCCCAGCTTACTGGTCACTCCTAGGTCCCTCCCACAGGCTTTCTGTATGTAAGGTCCACCTTATCTCTATTAAGATGCTCTGATTCTTAAAATCTAGCCACTGCTTACCCATGTTCAGACTCCTTAAGAGTCTGCCCAATATGATGGATGTTCTAATAAATCTTGTCTTTGACTAAAAGAAGGCTTGGGTCGAATTCTTTCAAGTAGGAACCACATGTTGTGATTTTGGGGTCCCAACACCCCTGAGCCCCTAAACCACATCAATACTCCCTTTCTCAATAAACTCTGATATCTCCCTATTGCCTTTAGGATCAATTATAAACTCTTCTATTTGGAATTGTAAGCACTTCACAGCCTGACCCCAACTTACCTTTCTAGACTTATGCATTATTAGTCACCTTCATACACTTTAATTCCATGCAAAGGTCAGCCTTTGCATAGAACATAAACTCCATGCTTAATTCTCTTTATAAAAATCAAATTAGCCAATGATTTATCTTGGTTTTTTCATAAAACCAGCTCCTAGTTTTACCTATTAGCTCAACAGTTTTCTTACTTTTGTGAGAGTCAGGTAAAAGTTATATTTCCACAGAGAAAGAGAATAATGCAGAGATTTAAAGAACAGTTCCAGGAAGTAGTACACTGTAGGTGGGGGAGGGCTTAACAGATAAGAAGTAAGTTGATGGCTCTAAAAAGACTCCAAATTCAAGATAATGTCCAGCCAGCTCAGACCAGTTAGGGTCAACCTGAGGACACCTGAAAAATGTTAGTGCACCTGCTTAATGAACTTCATTACTATTATCTGACACATCCCGCATAAAATTAGATCCTCATTAATGAGTCATGGGATATATGACCAAGGGAGGGGGAACATACTTGAGCATATCAAAGGGAAACATGTAAGGAGGGGTGTAGGGGAAGGGATGGACCAATCAGGGCCTGGGAGGTTTTGAGCCGAATTTGAATGTATAAAAGCATGCTTGCCCTTGCACTCAGGGCCCATCCCTCCTTAAGAGGGGTGGATCCCGCTTCTGGCCAGAAATGTCTAATCCTCTGGACTTTCTCTGTAATAAACTTTCTTGATACTAAATTTTAGGTGTCAAGCATATTTCTAACACTTGCAATTTTATGAATCTCATCTTTGGTTTTCAGGATTTCCAAGTTGGTGCTCAACTGGGGATTTTTAATTTTTTTTTCTAGTTTTTTTTTTCAGTTGCATGCCCAATTGAACTGCGTTCTCTATTTTTATTGATGAAAGAATTTAGAGAAATAAAAACTTAACTAAGTACTTTGATTGGGCTGCATCCCAAATTTTGGTATATTATCTCATTGCTGTCATTCTTTTTAATGAAATTATTATTTCTATGATTTGTTCCTAGACCTGTTGAGGTTTAGGGGTGCTGGGACCCCAAAATCACAGCACGCAGGTCCTGCCTGAAAAAATTAGATCCAAGCCTTCTTTCAACCAAAGACAAGGTTTATTAAAGATCCGATATATTTGCCAGACTCTTAAGGAATCTGAGTATCTGTGAGCTATTGGCTAGATTGTACAAATCTGAGCAGTGGCTAGATTTTAAAAATCTGAGCACCTTAATGGAGACAAGATGGACCTTACATACAGAAAGACTGTGGAAGGGATCCAGGAGTGACCAAATAGTCTGAGGTGACTGGAGGAGTGGTCTAAGTAGGATCTGGATGGGAGTGGCCAGGAAGTTGGGGTGAACAGAATGCCAGGGACTTGGACCACAGTGGCCAAAGGAAACAGGAGTCTAGATAGGATTAAGGGTGGAAAGTGGCCAGGGGCCAGGTAACACAACAGAATTAGGAGATTGAGTATAGCTACAATGAAAGGCCAATTGAGTGGATTACAGCCTCAAGTGAACACCAGAGATTTAGCCAGGTGGGAAAGTCCAGGGTTTTTCCTTTTCAGGGTCCAAATCCCAAAGACATGGTCTTTTCCTTTCAGGGGTTCAGATCCCATCCCCATCAGACCCAATTATTCTATAGGATTAGATTAGTTTCCAATTAATTTTTAATCTATCTTTCTATTGCCTTTTGTTGAATGTAATTTTTATTGCATTATATCCAAAAAGGATGTATTTAACATTTCTGCCTTTCCACATTTGACTTTGAGGGTTTTATGCCCTAATACATGGTCAGTTTTTGTGTAGGCTCCATGTACTGCTGAGAAAATGGTATATCCTTTTCTATTCCTATTCAATTTTCTCCAGAGGTCTGTTACATCTAACTTTTCTAAAATTCTATTCACCTCCTTAAATTCTTTGTTTATTTTTTGGTTGGATTTATCTAGTTCTGAGAGAGGACAGTTGAGGTCCCCCACTATTACAGTTTTGTTGTCTAGTTCCTCCTGTGACTCACTTAACTTCTCCTTTAAGAACGTGAATGCTATACCACTTAGTGCATATATATTTAGTATTGATATTACTTCATCGTCTATGGTACCTTTTAGCAAGATGTAGTTTCCTTACTTATCTATTTTAATTAGATGTTTTTGCTTTTACTTTATCTGAGATCATGATTGCTATCCCTGCTCTTTATATTTCAGCTGAAGCATAATAGATTCTGCTCCAGTCCCTTACTTTTACTCTGAGTGCCTCCCTCTGCTTCAAGTGTTTCTTGTAAACAACATATTGTAGGATTCTAGTTTTTAATATACCTCTTTCATTTTATGGGAGTTATGATTACTGTGTATTTCCCTCCATCCTATATTTCCTCCTATTTGTCTTCTCTCTCCTTTCACCCTTTCCCTCCTTACCAGTGTTTTGCTTCTGATCACTGCCTCCCCCAAATTGCCCTACTTTCTGTCAGTACCCTCCCTTACTTAAGCTCCTCCCCTCCTACTTCCTTGTAGGGCAAGATTGATTTCTATACCCAACTGATTGTGTATGTTATTCCTTCTTTGAGCCAATTTTGATGAGAGTAAATTTCAAGTGATGCCCACTGCCCACCCTCCCATTTTTCCCTCCACTGTGATAGGTCTTTTGTGCCTCTTTATGTAAGATAATCAACCCCATTCTACCTCTCCCTCCCTTCTACTAGTGTAATCCTCTTTCTTACCCATTAATTTTTTATGATATCCCATCAAATTCACCTTAGACCTGGACCCTCTGTCTATGTATACTCCTAAATGCACTATTAATGATACAGTTTTTAAGAATTACAAATATCATTTTTTCCTTGGAAGGATGTCAACAGTTTAGCCTTACTGAATCCTTTATGTTTTCTCTTTCCTTTTTTTCTTTTTTTTTTTTACCTTTCTATGCTTCTCTCATGTCTTGATACTGAAAATCAAATTTTTTATTCAGCTCTGATCTTCTCAGGAAAACTTGAAAGCTTTCTATTCCACTGAATGATAATTTTTTCCCTTGAAGGATTATGCTCAATTTTGTAGGGTAGGTGATTCTTGGTTGTAGTCCTAGCTCCTTTGCCTTCCAGAATATCATGTTCCATGCCCTCTGATTCTTTAATGTTGCAGCTGCTAAAACCTATGTAATCTTTACTGTGGCCCCCTGATATTTGAATTGCTTCTTTCTGGCTGCTTACAATATTTTCTCCTTGACCTGGGAGTTCTGGAATTTAACTATAATGTTCCTGGGAGTCTTCATTTTGGTATCTCTTTCCCAAAGAGATCAGTGGGTTTTTTGATGTCTATTTTAGCTTCTGGTTCTAAGATACATAGGCAGTTTTTTTTTTTAATAATTTCTCAAAATACGATGTCCAGGTCTTCCTTTTGATTATGGCTGCCAGGTAGTCTAATGACTAACTTAATCTATTTTCCAGGTCAGTTTTTTTTCCAATGAGGTCTTTTACATTCTCTTCTAATTTTTCATGTTTTCTATTTCGTTGGATTGATTCTTGATGTCTCATAGAGTCATTAGCTTTCACTTGCCCAATTCTAATTTTTAAAGATATTCTTCAGTTAGTACCTTATTTTCCATTGGGTCAACTCTATTTTTTAAGGAGTTATTTTTTTTTCCTCCAAGCTATTCACTCTTTTTTCATGATTCTCTCACATCACACTCATTTCTTTCCCCAATTTTTCTTCTATCTCTCTTATTTGATTTTTAAACTCCTTTTTGAGCTCTTCCATGAGTTCTTTCTGGGCTTGAGTTCAATTCCCATTTTTCTTTTGTGCTTTGCCCATAGGCATTTTGACATTGTTGTCCTCTTCTAATTTTGTGTTTTGCTCTTCCTGTCACCATAATAACTTTCCATTGTCAGATTCTTTTTGTTTGTTTTTGTTTTTTTCTCATCTTTTCCAGCCTTTTTACCTTACCTTTAAATTTAAGCTCTGCTCCTGAGGAAGAAGGGACACTTTGCCAAGCTTCTTGCACCAGGGGCTGCAGACCCTGGCTGTTTGCTTGGTGCTTCACTGGTGCTGCCCTGAGGCCCACAGGGACCCTTGCTCTTGGTGCTGTGCTGAGGTGGCAAGGTGAGGTGAGGGGTGGCTGGTGCTACTGGAGGCTGCAGGGGTCTGGCAGCTTGCCCAATGCTGTGAGGGGTCCTGGTAATGGCATCTACCCCATTCACCTAACTCTACTCTGGGTATGTGGGGGGTCCTGATGTTGACATTTGCCTGCTTGCCTGGTGCTGCACTGGAGCTCAGGGCCTCCCACTGGGTCTGCAGCTGGCTTGCAGGACGCTTCCTGTCCTAGACTGCATTCCCCTTTTACCCAAGTGAAACAGACCTTTCCTGCAGACCTTCCAAGTTTCTTGGTCTAAAAGATTGTTTCACCCTGTCTTTCTGGTTCTGCTTTTCCAGAATTCATTTTGGGGAGCTACTTTATAGTTGTTTGGAGGTGAATATTGGAGATTTAAAGTGATTTCCTGCTAACTCCACCATCTTGGCTCCTGAAACACCCATGTTTAATACTCATTTAGACACACACAGCCAGCCTGCAGGAGATGGCAATCCACAATTACCTGGTGTGCTCACTATTCCCATGTCCCTATGGTACTGTAATGGGGGAGGACCTGAGCTGTCACTAATCCCATCTCCTCATTGGAAACAGTACCATTCTGGATTGTCTTGCCCTTATATGGAAGTTGTTTTCCTCTGTCTACAAAAGCAGCACACAGTTGGAATTCAGGGCCTGCCACACCCCATTGCTTGCATCCTTGGTGTGCTAAATAAAATACTTTACCTTTCTTTTCCTGAGTTTGCCTCATTGACCAGGGCAAAGCCAGAACCAAGATTTCTTTTAACAATCTTGCCAACCACAAAGAGACTACTTGCTCACACAGCTATCACTGGGTGTACCCACTGACCAGCTCAGCAGCCTACAGGTGGATTCTTTGCCCAATCATGGATTGGAGTGGACTCTTCCGGCAATCAATCAGCTGTGAAGTGGCCAGAGAATTAAACTGCCCAAACTCAAGAAAGATAAAGTTCAGGATCTGACTCGCATTCATGCATAAAGAAACAGAAGTCATATGTGTGCAAAAGAAAAGGGGATTGGTACATACTGGTCTTGCCCAATACTAGGTTGCTAATAGACAGAAAGGTCAAGAGCATGCCAGTATCATTATAGGATCTGGACAGAATAAACCTCCTGATGACTCCCTATTAGGCAAGCTATTAAAGTTTTGGTCAAGAGAAAACTGTCAAAAAAAAAAAAAGAGAGAGAGAGAGAGAGAGAGAGAGAGAGAAAACTGTCTCTTCAAACTGAAATGTCCAAAACTTGAGATGTAGAGCTTAGTTCTGACTAGACTCAGTACTTAGATAATGATGGGGAACAAATTAGTCCAAACACATTTGACCAGATAAATATAGGACCTTTGATTATTGTAAGCTGTGCATGCTAAAAACCAGACTTAAAGATCTAGGGCCTAGACAAAAGGATTACTGGTAATGAAGAATGGAACTTTCAAGCCCCTCATTACCATGTGCATTAGAAGTACCAGTCAGCCACAATGGATTCCTCAGAAACAAAGACTATGGCACTCTTAAGAACCACTTTTGTAGGGAACAATCAGAGAAGAGTATGTCCCCCTTTTCTACCAGGAGACATTGTAGTATGGGAGCAGGCCACTCCACCTTTTCAGATGGACCCAGTCACCGTCATTAAGAAAATTAAGACCATCATAAGGGGCCATAATCCCACTTGAGAAGATACTGATGAGTTATCAGGTGCTCTGTCACAAAGGATGAGAAGAAAAAGTCCTGTGCTATAAAATTAGAGGGTGAACATAACAGGATCACATGAGCCAGAATGGCTCCTGACTAGAACTATAAAATTAAGGGGGATGGAGCTCTAGAGCAAGCAGCATAACAACCCATAGGTTGGGAACAGTTCCATGAAGCTATTCAAAATTCTGAGAAAGACCCCAATGTTTTCTATATGTTTGTATGCTGCCACCCAGATTTGTTCAGTTAGATCCAGAAAACGATATCCAAAAATCATTATTTTAGCTTGTCAAGATATTAGGGGACACCCTGTTTTCCAGAGCTAAGGTCCAACAAGGAAGCTGGGCCCTGAGCTTGGCATAACAACAATCCTTTGTGCTCACCTTCTGGCAAAATCACATAATTATTGTATTGCTTTGACCAGCACCAGGTGTTTTCTGAGCTCAGAAAAGCACCAGACAAGTACCCATGTTCCCGCCACGAAGCCCTCTATGAATCAAACTTGTCTCATTGGTTACCCTTCATCATCAGGGCTACAGCCCACTGAATAGCCATTGGTATAAGTATTGCAATCTCCCCACACTATCTCAGATCCCCTGACTAGGGGTGAGGCCCCGGCACATGTGTCTTGATCCCCTCCTTGCTTGCAAGCTGTCTTCCTCATTTTGAAATTAAACTTCTGTTTGATTCCTGACTCTCGTGTCTCTAGCCTGCTTTGTTTGACTCTAGCCATCCACAGGTTACAAACTGGTTCGGTCCAGTTGACATTAATTGGTTTCAGAAGTGGGATTGGACACTCAGGGGAATTGCATCATGCATGTGTGATTGGGTGGGAAAAGAAAGACCTTAGAAAAGAGAAGGTAAATAAGGCTAAGGGAGCAGAAATGTTGGTGGCTGCCATGAAGTAAGTGATGCAGGCAGATTAAGGACAAGAGACAAAGGACCAGAAAGAGAAATTTACAACCCAGATGGGAAGAGGCTGTGTGCTTTTATTGTAAAAGAGAGGGGTTTAAGAGGAATTGTAGGTAACACCAACGAGATGAGGCCTCTAGCAAAAAGTGACATACTCCAAGTTATCCAAAACGGGGCATGAGGAATCAGCTTGAAGTACCTCCCCAACCTTCACCTTGGTGCCCCCTCACCATGGACATCTTAGGGATGAAATTAGGGGTATTTCTTGGGAATGTTGAAGGGCACACCAGTGCAGGTAAGGAGCCCTTACTCAGGATCAGTGTTAATAGGAAATACTTTGTTTGGTGGACACAGGGACTGCTTTCTTGGTGTTTGTGTCCCCCTAAAGGTTTCCTGGTGTTAAAAACTGAAAGATAATTGGCCTCTGGGGAAAAGTGAACTGTGAGCCTTAACTACCCAGCTTAAAGTTGCTATTAGACCTTTAATATGTTTTCATTCATTTCTATTAATGCCTAACTCCCCTATCTCATTGTGTGGAAAGAACCTGTTATGTAAACTTGAGGCCATTATTCATTGTGGTCAAGGTCAAGGTGTGATTAGGTTAGAATACAAAAGGAATTTATTTAGCTTTTGGGATGACTTTTAAAAAACCTAAAAGGTTTATGGGACCCCTAACATCTGATTTGTCTCCCTTGTTAGGAAATTTACCCACCACTTTGTGGGGATGGAACCCCATGGACATAGGGTTTATGAAATCAGCTGAACCTGTGTGAATCCAGACTAAGGACTATGTGTTCCCATGTATACAACAATATAATATCAATTTGGAGCCTGCTAAACCTATTAAAAAACTCATCAATGCTTACTTCCCCCTTAAGTCACCTCATAAGTGCCATGCCAATCACCTTGCAATATCCCTGTGCTGCCAGTGAAGAAAAACAAGGTGGATGATGAAGGCTTGCCTGTTCAGAATTTGCACTTTGTTCAGAAATGGAGGGCTATCAATAATTTTATCATCCTGAGAGCCACAGTGGTCCCAAATTCTGTTTCTATTATCACCAACATTTCTCACCATACAAAAGCATATTGTTATTGACTTGTGTGCTGCTTTTTTTTTTTAAAGAGTTTAGGTTGACCCAGACACACAATACCTCTTTGTCTTTCTTTGGAAAGGATACCAATATACTTGGACTAGGCTACCCCAGGGTTATTTTGAATCTCCCACCCTATTCACACTAGTGCTGGTCAAAGACCTAAGAGATGTGCTTCTGCCCCAAGGGGCTGCCTTAATTCAATATGTAGATGATTTGCTGCTTGCCTCCCCTTCCCTGAGAGCCTACAAGGAAGATATGGTTTTCCTCCTACACTGTCTTTATTTCCACAGTACAGTACCAGGGATTTGAACTAGGCCCTAGGGCCTTGACAAATGATAGGATCCAGGTATCCTTCAAATGCCAATACCAAGAACAAAATGCCAGGTTTATGCCCTTGTGGGGACTGTGGAGAGCCCTTTCAACCTTGGAGCCTGATGAAAGCCTGAAAAGATGAGTGATCTCTCGGTCTAGTTCTCTTTCACCCATCTGAAAGGAGTTAGTCTTGAGGCAAACTCTGCTTTTGAAAGAGACAATGCATCTATTTGAGCTAGGAGACTTACCAGTTGGATTTGCTACTTCCTCAAGGCCTCTAGTCTCAGGCCCTCCTGGAAAAGACCTTTCCAGATCCTGTGGACTAAACATACTGCCATTAAAGTTGCCAAACAGATGACCCGGCTATATCACTCATATGTGAAGCCTGCCATGATTGACCTCAGCCAGCAGAGGCAACTCCTGATCAGTCCCTGGACACAGTTAAGCTGAAAAGGGACCCCAACACCAATCAGTGGTCTTTGGCTACTTATTTGTTTGAACCTGATAATTAGGACCTAATTTCTCATCTGTTACCTATTGAGCATTTGCTGCTTGCACTTTATGCCTTGCTTTGTACCCTTGGGGTCGGGAGAACAGGAGAGCCCAACACTTATGTGCTGCTGATCCAACACACCATCTGCACCTTTAATTGGACTGACTGCTGGATGTGTGCACATGCCCCTTTAACTTTAGGGGAAAGGATGCCCTTGGTGGGCATGGGGGTGTTGAGGGTTAGGGGTACTGGGACCCCAATATCACAACATGCGGATCCTGCCCAAAAGAATTCGACCCAAGCCTTCTTTCAGCCAAAGACAAGGTGTATTAGAACATCCGTCATACTGGGCAGACTCTTAAGAAGTCTGAATGTTAGTAAGCTATTGACTACATTGTAAGAATCTGAGCAGTGGCTAGATTTTAAGAATCTAAGCACTTTAAAGGAGACAAGATGGACCTTATATACAGAAAGACTGAGGGAGGGATCTAGGCCAAGTAGTTTGGGGTGACTGGAGGAGGGGTCTAAGGAGGATCTGAATGGGAGTGGCCAGTAAGCTGGGGTGAACAGAACTCCTGGGACCTGGACCCTGTGGCCAAGGGAGAATGGAGCCTAGCTAGGATTAAGGGTGGGAAATGGCCAGGGGCCATACATGGGGAGGTAAGACAAAGGAAGGCCAGACTAGTTTAAGGGTAACAAAGATTGGGTGTAGCCACAATGAAAGGCCAGTTGATGGGATTACAGCCTCAGGCCAACACCAGAGTTCTGGCCTAGTGGGAAATCCAGGATTTTTCCTTTTTGGGGTCCAGATCCCATCCTCATCAGGGGCAGACAGCCAGGACTTGGGTGATTATTATTTTGCAAGCAATAAGGCAAACTTAGACACAACGCAAAATTGTACTGCCCTGGGCTGGAAGAATCAATCTTCCTACTCATTCAGTTTTAATTGGGAAAAGATCACTAACCTTTTTCAATTCTCACCCCACTTAAGCTTGTGACATATTGTCAGGGCACTGGTCCTGTGTTATGAAAACAGAACACAAAGTTAGCAAATAGGATGACAAATTATGCCCTATCCCTGAAATGAAATGTGACCATTCAGGAAGGAAAAAGACCTTCTGAGAATTTTTCTTAAGCCAGGAGGCCTGGCACACAGGAACAGATGTTTTAGGACAGTCCTGATGGGGATGGGATCTGAACCCCTTAAAAGAAAAGACCATGTGTTTGGGTTCGGGATCCCAAAAAGGAAAAACCCTGGACCTTCCCACCTGACCAAATCTCTGGTTTTCACCTGAGGCTGTAATCCACTCAACTGGCCTTTCATTGTGGCTATGATGTGGTCTAGAGGTTAAGGGTCCTGGAATCCCAAAATCACCTTTAAAAAAAAAAGTCTTCTCTAGCATAACAATTCAAAAGCATCGATTCTGTGGTGCTCACCTTTTCTTATAGCCCAACTCTTTTTTTTTTAAGGCGGGGTTAAGTGACTTGCCCAGGGTCACACAGCTAGTAAGTGTCAAGTGTTTGGTCTGACGCCGGATTTGAATTCAGGTCTTCCTGACTTCAGGGCCGGTGCTCTATCCACTGTGCCACCTAGCTGCCCCTTATAGTCCAACTCTTACAGTCACACATTGCTATCAGAAAAACCATAGTCTTGACAATCTGGACATTTGTCAGCAAGGAGATGTTTCTGATTTTTAGTATGCTGTCCCAATTTGCAATAGCTTTCCTTCCAAGGAACAAGTGTCTTTTAACTTCATGGTCGTAGTTGCCATCTGTGGTGATCTTTGAGCCCCAGAACAATCTGACATGGCTTCCATTTTCTCCTCATGTTCATCAGGAAGTAGAGATGAACCAAATAGAAATAAATGACTCCTTGAGAAAACAAGAAATATTAAAATTAAGTTAAAATACTGGAAAAAGAATGAAAACATATTTCTAATTTTAAAATTACCTATAAAAAAGGTCAAGGGAAAATAATCTAAGAATCACTGTACTACCAGAGGACCATGAAAACTGGGGCAAGGTGGGGGATAGAAAGAATGGACAGGAGCCACAGTCAGGATCACCCAAGACTTGGATGCTCCCATTATAAAGGAGAGGAAAACCTTGAAAATTATACTCTAAAAGACAAAAGATAAATAAAGGTTTACACTCAAAAATAACTTACCCAGACAAGCTGAGTATAATCTTATAAGAGAAAAATAGACTTTCCATGAAATAGAAGACTTCTAAACATTAACAATGAATAGGTGAGAGTTGAATAGTCTTTGAAATGCAAACACAGGAGTCAAGAAAAACCTAGAAAGGTAAATTCATTTGAGCAGTTGGAAGGCGATTCATTATATTATGAGAAAGTATTCACATTCTAATGAAGAAAAAGAAACAAAGCAATCCCTCAAAAACCATAATTTTGTTGAGGTTCATAGAGGGATTTAGAGGGTATGGGATGGTTTTGTTATGTTTTGGTGATTTTAAGTGAATAAAAACAAAGGAAAGAAAAAGGAATACTTTAAGGAAGAAAATGGGTCTAACTTACTATTTCACTTAACAAGGGTGAATAAGAAAAAGACTATACAAATATGGAAGAAATGGTGTAGGGAAACAGTCATCACATTTCATCTTAACCAAAGAGGATTGTGTGTGCAGGTACACACACAAACACACACAAAATTTGGTGTAGAAAAAATATCAAATTCAACAGGGAATCAGGTAAGAATGGGAGGGAAGAGGAGGTGTTAAGAAATGAGAGTAGAATAAGAAACAGATAAATCATAAGCAAAACAAACTCCAACTGTGGAGGGTGGGTTATGAAAGAAAAGAAAGAAAGAAAGAAAGAAAGAAAGAAAGAAAGAAAGAAAGAAA
>NW_020954599.1:5240804-5379379 GCF_900497805.2 Vombatus ursinus | reverse complement strand
AAGGAAGGAAGGAAGGAAGAAAGAAAGAAAAGGTAAAAAAAGTATAATTGAGATTTGGGCAAGGGGAAGAAAAAAGGTGCAGTAGAGCAGAAGTAAATGACTTATTAGTTTTGAGCATACTCTTTTTTTCTATTACTTTCTTCTTCCTTGTTTTGCTGGAATACGCATATTTATTATGAGAGTTTTCTTTTTTATTGTTCATTGAGGGATATTTGGAGAGAAAAATAATAAATGCCAGTAAAAATAAACAAAATTTGGAAAATTAATTTTAAAAAGTTTTAAGTTGAAAAAATAATGGGGTAGAGAACAAGAAGATGAAAAAATATAAGGCATAGGATGGAGGAAAAGATACAATTAATAATCATTACCATAAACATGAATTGGATGAACTAACATCATGAGGAAAGAAGAATGAATTAGAAAGCAGAATCAAACAATATATTGTTTATAATACTGGTGTGAAACAAATTCACCCAAATGACTAACTACTCTTTAGTACCCGGATCCATCCTTCCCTCTCCTCACTCTTAAGCACAATCTCACTTGACTCTTACCCCCAACCACAAGGGAAATTGAAAACAAAAATGCGACCTTGGCAATTTGCAGTTCAAACTTCCAGGTTCAGCATCTTCAGGCCTCAGTGCATACTCCCCTGCCCTGAGTCTCTTTTCCTCACAAAGGTATGACATCACTATAGTAACAACATACAGAATCCACATCCCTCCTCTCATCCTCTACCACGTATGAGGGTAATGAGGGGGGTGGTGGTGGCAAGTTTAGACATTTCATAGATTTCTTTCTCTTTTTTTAACTATCAAGTACGAACTCATCTGTGTCTGACAGTGCATCTGGTTGCTCACAATTTATAACAATCCAGAAACACTTTGCTCCAGTGCTAAACAGGCCCTGACATATGTGTGTCATGCATATCTGTGTCCAAGATCTGGTAGATTTCATACTTTCATTGTAGCTAGGTTTATTCCAAACAGGAACCAACTCGAATTTTCTCACATGCTACAGAATGTGATGAGTATCAGTACTCAAACCATAGAGCCAGCCACCAGAATAGTAGGGCCTACCCTGCATGGGCATCTTGCCATCTACTCTCTTATGTGGGTACTCCCCACACAGACACACAATTTCCACCTCTTGCTCCTGCAACAATCAAATAATCAAATAAATATTACTGCTACTGCAACCATTGAAAAAGGATGTGACAATATAATATCCAATCTAATGTCACAATCCTTGTGACTGTCTAGATGAAAACTCTCTTCCTTGGTAATCTTTCCCTATGAGTGTGGTTTTCCCATCTTAGAAGGTAAGTTCCTTGCAGACAAGGATTGTCTCACCATTGCATATGCATCCCCAGCAGCCTGTACAAAATGGGTGTTTAAGAAATGTGTGTTAATTCATCTGGAAAAACAAAAGGCCAAGAATACCAAGGGAATTAATAGAAAAAAATGCAAAGGAAAGTGGCCTAGCTGTTCTAGATCCAAAACTGGATCTGGCAATCACCAAAAAACTATTTGGTACTGGCTAAGAAATAGAGTGGTGGATCAATGGAATAGATTAGGTACACAAGACACAGTATTCAATAACTATAGTAATCTACTGTTTGATAAATCCAAAGACTCCAGCTTCTGAGATAACAGCTCACTATTTGACAAAAATTGTTGGGAAAACTGAAAGATAGTATGGCAGAAATTAGGCATAGACCAACATTTTACACTATAAACCAAGACAAGGTCAAAACGGGTGTATGATTTAGACATAAAGGGTGATACCGTAAGCAAATTAGGAGAGCAAAGAATAGTTTACTTGTCAGATCTATGGAGAATGGAAGAATTTACGACCAAACAAAAGAGAGAGAACATTATGAAATACTGTTAAATAATTTTGATTATATTAAATTAATCAATAATTATTTATTATATTAATGAATAATTTTGATTATATTAAAAAAGTTTTACACAAACAAAGCCAATGCAAACAAGATTAGAAGGAAAGCAGAAAGCTGGAGAACAATTTTTACTGCCAGTGTTTTTCATAAAGGCCACATTTCTAAAATATATAGAGAACTGAGTCAAATTCATAAGAATACAAGTCATTCCTCAATTGATAAATGGTCAAAGGATATGAACAGGTAGTTTGCAGATGAAGAAAGTAAAGCTTACTATAGTCATATGAAAAAATGCTCTAAATCACTATTGATTAGACAAATGCAGATTAAAACAACTTGGAGGTACCACCTCAGACCTATCAAATTGGCTAATACGGCGGAAAAAGAAAATGATAGGTGTTGGAGAAGATGTAGGAAAATTGGAATATTAATGCACTGCTGGTGGAGTTGTAAACTGATTCAATCATTCTGGAAAACAATTTGGAACTATGCCCAAGGAGCTACAAAATTGTGCATACCTTTTGATCCAGCAATACCACTACTAGGTCTAAAGAGATCAAAAAAGGGAAAAGGACCCACATGTGCAAAAATATTTATAGAAGTTCTTTTTGTGGTGGCAAATAAATGGAGATTGAGGGGATACCCATCAATTAGGGAATGGCTGAACAATTGCGGTATATGAATGTAATGAGCAGGTAGATTTCAGAAAAACCTGGAAATACTTGCATGAACTGATGCTGAGTGAAGTGAACAGAACCAAGAGAACACTGTGCATAGTTAACAGCAACATTGTGCAATGATCAACTTTGATAGACTTGGCTCTTCCCAGCAATACAATGATCTAAGACAATTTCAAAAAAACTCACGATGGAAAATGCTATCCACATTCAGAGGAAAAAAACTATGAAGCTGGAATGCAGATTGAAGCATACTATTTTCACCTTTTTTGTTTGTTTGTTTTTTCTTTTTCTTAGTTTTTCCCTTTTGTTCTGATTCTTCTTTCACAACACGACTAATACGGAAATATGTTTAATGATTGTACATGTATAACCTATATCAGATTGCTTGCCATCTTGAGGAGCAGGCAGGGGAGGGAGGGAGGGAGAAAAAAGTTTGGAACTCAAAATCTTAAAAAAGTGAATGTTAAAAAAAAACTAAGAATGGGAAAAAATAAAAGAAAAAATAAAAATAAAAATAAAAAAAGATAAAGAAATGTTTGTTGATTGATAGGTTGGTCGACTGAACAACTTAGAATAGTCATAGTAAATAACCAAAGAAATGATCATTTGAAAGAAATGAAAGAAAGCACTGATTGTAAGCTTGAGTATGGTACTGTGGCTTTTTTTTGGTACATTCTTCAGTGATACTGAATCATACTGAATTATATTTTGAAATATTAAGGTATCTTCATTTTGAATAGTTCAAAGTGCTTTTTCTAAAATTAATTTGATTAATTTCCACAACATTCCTTTGAGGCAAGCATATGGAAAATATAGGGAGGAAAGGAATCTCATTTGTGATAAAGTAAACAGAGGCACAAATAGGTGATAAAATTTTCATAAGGAAATGCAGTTAGTAATATCTACCCATTGTCTATATAGCTATAGACTAGGAAAAAATTTGGGAAGATGAACAGGAGCTCAGAGCTCATCTAGTCAAAACTTCTAAGTTTACAAATGATTAAACTAAAATTCAGTAATTAAGAAGCTGGACTAACATCCCAGCCAAAGATTATGCAATCACACGCCTAGAACTAGAAAGGATCTCAGAGGTCATCTAGTCCAATATTCTTTTCATTTTTCAGATGAAGAAACAGAGACCTAGGAAAGTAAAGTGATTTGCCCAAGGTCACAGAGTTGGGATTTAAAACAGATTCTAATGATCTCTATTTCCACTACGCTATCCATTTAACCAATCGGCAGATGATACAGGAATATGTAAATGTTGAGAGTCTATGTTTTAATCAGTGTCAGAACTCTTGGTGATAGAAACTCTTTCCATCAACACAGAAGCAACTTACCTATGATTTTGTAGATTACAGAATCATAGCTTTAGAGTTTGAAGGGACTTTACTGGTCATCTAGTTCAGTCTCCTCATTTTGCAGCTAAGGAAACTAAGCACCAGAGAGGCTGAATTGCTACACTGATGTTTGAGGCATATTGGTCAAGTGATTTGTCCAGGGTCACATAGTAAATGTGTAAAGAAGGATCTAAATCACAGACTTCCTGACTCCAAGTTCAGTACCTGATATTTTTATAGCCATAACATAGAAAGAAATAAAGGGGAATATGAAACAAATTGGCTTGTGTAAAGAAAAAATCCTTCTGGGTAACACTTTAAATGTATACTAGTTTCCACTCATTTCCTTCAAGAAGCAACTCTCTCAATTTAAAATTTTCACATTTAATTTCATGGTTAGGAACTGGAATGATAGCATCATTAAAGCCAGAGACACTAAAGACCTGTCCTCGTTTGTTTCTCATAACACATTCTGGGCTTTGGGTGGTTTGTTGCCTTTGGCTATTCAAACCTGTAACGACAAAGTCACTGCTGAAATAATGATTTTTCCACTGTTGGAAACCTTCATCAAAAGGATAAATACACTTAAATAGCTTAACTTCATTAGGCTGATCATTGCATGAATAGCTTGTAGGATTAAGTTAGTATATACATTGCCCATATTTTTAACTATGATATTAGGAATTTGGCCATTTGTTTTATGATGATTATTAATTTATATTTTCACCCCTTAATATTTTTCTCCTAAGAATTTCAGTGATGAGGTAGACCCATTGTTAATAGAGCAGTACTCCTAACATAGTAAAAACAGCCCTAGATTTGAAGTCAGAAGACCCCCTAGGTCAAAACCCCAGTTCTGCAACTCAATATCTGTTTGACTATAACCACTCTGGACATCGGTTTCAATAAAATAAGGGAACTGGACTAGAAGGTCTCTAGAATTTCTTCCATCTCTAAATCTAATGAACAAATACAGAAGAATATATTGGATTTGGCATGAAAAGGAGAAAAAGGATAGAAGGAATAGTATAGAAATTAGCACTGGATTTTGAATCAGAAGACCTACTCTGAACTTCTGACTTTGCCACTTATTTACCAATGTGACTTTGTTTAAGTTACAGTTTCCTTAGCTTTAAAATGAAAGGTTTAGACATTGGATCACTCAGATGCCAGCCCTAAGCCTATGATTCTGTAACCTTCCTTTTCTGTACTGAATTTTGAAGAGGTGAGTGCCTTTCTAGAATCACTCTGTACTTAATTAAAATCTTCAGTTTCTCCATCTCTACTGGCTCCTTTCCCATGCCTACGAACAAGTCAGGGTCTCAGTGAACACAGATGAAAAGGAAGATGCCAACCAAGGTAGTAAAGGTGCTTAAGATTATGCCATGAGAAGATATATTGAAGAAACTAAGGATAGTTTGAAGAAAAGATAACCTGGGGGGGCAGCAAAGGAAGATGGCGATGTGTGATAGCTATGTGTGATAGGATTTGAAATTCTGTTCTGTGGAAGAGGGATTAGATCTGTCCTGCATGGCCTTAGAAAGCAGAACTAGGATCCAAGGATCCTAGGTTTAGAGCCAGAAGGGCCCTTGGAAGCCTTCAAGTGCAACTCCATTTTTTCAGATAAGAAAACTGAGGAAAGTTCACACAGATGAGGTCTTCCTCATTGGAAATCTTCAAGCAAAGGTTGGATGACAACTTTCCTCTATCAAAAAAACAAAAAACAAAACAAACAAACAAACAAAAAAACTCACCATCCCTTGACACTACTAATTTCTTTTCCAACAATGTCCTCTCTTTTACTGCATATTGTTTCCACTTTTTACCATTTCTTCCTCTGGCCCATGCAATGTCCTACCTATCTTTACCATTCTATTCTCCAAGGTCATCTTTTAAATGCCAAATTCATAGGCCTTCTTTCAGGTTTCCTCCTCTTTTACCTTTTTAGCAACCTTTCATGCTGTTTAATACATTCTCCGCAATACTCTTGCCTTCCTTGACTCCAGGTTTCTTATCTATTTGCAAACTACTTAAGTGATCCCCTTTCTCCAGTTCAATTTCCTTCTCCTTCCCTGTAGGTGTGGGTGTCCCCAAGGCCCTACTCTTTGCTCTTTTCTCTTCTCTCCATATACGTTGTTTTCTTGGTGATCTCATCCACTCCCATTGATTTGACTATTACTTCTATACCGATAACTCCCAAATATACATCCAGCCCATGTATCAACTCCCCTGAATTTCCAATTTTCTAACTGCCTTCCAGATATTTCTGCCTGGTTGTCCCACTGGTACCTTAAATTCAACATGGCTAAAATTCCTAATCACTGTAGCACCTGATCTCCTTGACCATCCTCTCTCAACATACTGATTTCTCTTTGTCCTCCTACTTGTCTTATCACTCCTTGTGAATCTCCTTTACTAGACCATCATCCAGATTCTGCTCACTAAATGCGGCTGAACTCTCCCTCTTCTCTGTATATACTATCTCCCAGTGATCTTACCAGCTATCAGCTTATATGGTTATAACTATCATTTCTCCTCTCTCTCTCGCTTTCTCTCTCTCCTCCCTCATTTTCATATCCAGTTCTAGTCTCTCTCTTGAGGTCTAATTCCATATCACCTGTTGCCTAATGGACATTTCAAAATAGATGTCTCATAGGATTCTCAAATTCAACATGACCAAAATAGAACTCCAATTACTTTCCCAAACTTCCCTATTTCTATTGATAACATCCTGGTACTTTCCCAGGCTCAAAATCTCAAAGTCATCCCAGACTACATACTTTCTCTTATCCCATATATTCAACTAGTTACCAAATCTTCTTGATTCTCCCTTCACAACATCTCTTACATCCATTTTCTTACCATATAGCCACCACTCTAGTTCAGGCTGTTATCACCTCTTGCCTGGAATGTTGCAATAGCCTCCTCATAGAATTTTATATTCCAAAACTTCCTTCCCTTTACATTGGTAGGTGTCAAGTCTTATGTAATTCTGATTCTGGTTCCTTCATAATGAAATTCATTCTTTGTGGCTGCTTATATTGTTTTTGTTTTGTTTTGTTTTGACCAGAATGCTCTGAATTTTGGTTATGACATTCCTGGAATTGTTTGTTTTGGGGGTTTCTTCAGGAGGTGATAATACAGCTGTAAAATGAAGGGCTTAGACATTGGATCATTCAGATGCCAGCCCAAAGCCTATAATTCTGTGATCTTTCCTTTTCTGGACTGTGTTTTGAAGAAGTGAATACCTTTCCAATATCTATGCCTAAACAAAACCTTGTTATATAAATTGTTCTTTTGGTTCTGCTCACTTTTCTCTGTATCAGTTTATACAAGTCTTCCCAAGTTTCTCTGAATCCACACTTTTTGTCATTTCTTATGTTGCAATAGCATTCCATAACCATAATTTGTTCAACCATTCCTCGACTGATAGGAATCTGCTTTGTCTCCATTTTTTGTCTCCAAAAACATAGCTCTCATTTCATTTAAACTGCATTTTGGATGTCTTCCACCATTTTTATATTTTTCTCTTCTTATGACTATGCACTTCTTTACTCTTAGGCACTACTTGAACTTATGGAATTACTCTCTTCTTAGAAGTTTGCCTTTTGGGATTCTCTTGATCCACAATATTTCTTCATTATGTTCCACATTTTCTTTTGTTGACTCAAATCTCCAGCCTCGACTTTTCCAACTCTGTTCTGTCCCATTTTTGTGGATAGGGTTGGCAGGCTCTTTTGGTTCTGGAGGTGGGAGCTAAGACTAGGCCCTGCCTTTGCGGGAATCCCTGAATTTTAACTCAGTCTTTTGGTGTCATACCTAAGTTTTGGTTTGGGCCTCTTCTGTTTCCTTCCCCTTGCCCAGACCAGAACCAGTCGGTTCCATCTAACACTTTGACTCTGGCAGACCCCAGCCAGATTCTCTCAGATGTTTCAGCTGCACTAGCTTCTTACAACACCCCAGGTATTTCACTTTCCAGATATTGCTGTGGCCTTCTATTGAAGTTTTGCTGTAATTGCCTAGGTACCATACTGGCCCTGACCCCAGTCACTTCCTGGTTGCTGGTCTGGCCCAGCCACCTGAGCTATGGCTCAGGTATAAACCGTTCAGGTTCTGTACAGCCTGGGCACCGGATTGACTCTATTTTCCACTATAGCTCCTTGTAGGCTGTGCATAATGCCCCTCCCACGTTAAAATTTCCCACAGCCTGGCAGTCTCTGTGTGCATTCCTGTGGAACAAGAAAGTCAACCTAAAGGATGCAACACAGGCACCCTGATGGAGAGCACCCTGAGAAGGCAGCATGTTCCAGATAATTCTCATTTCTGTCCCCACTACCTCCTCAGAACCTAATGAGATAGTCCATGACCCTCAGCCCAAGAGCCCTTCATATCACCAGGTCTGCCTCTAGCAAAGTCATTATCCAGAGAAGCAATCTGGCAACTGCTTCTAATGATGCTACAGCTCCTGCCTCCTCAGCATCAACAGTGACTGAAGGGAAAAAATTATCACCCCCAAAGTCCTTGGCTCTGTCGAATTAGCCACCCTCCGAAACAGATCTGACTTTATGAGTGGTAATGACATTGTTGCATTTCTTTCTGCTTTGCCACTGTACCCCAAGGGATGCCCTAATTGCCTCAACTGCTACTATTCTATTTCTCAAACTATCTTGTATTAAACTACTTTGTCTCTATTATTTTATATTTTTTCTATATATACATATGTATGTGTATATATGTATATATATATACAATATATATGTTTAGATTTGTTTTCTCCCATTAAAAATGTAAACTCCTTGAGAGTAAAGATTGTTTCATTCTTTGAAATTGTATCCTCAGCATCTAATATATAGTAGACATTTAACAGATGCTTGATTGATGACACACACACCCCAACACCTACATGCAATATTTCAAGAAATCATAAATGAAACTGCCAAGAACTATTAGAACCAGAACCAGAAGGCAAAGTGGAAATATAAGGAATCTACCAGTTACATCTTCAAAGAAACCCCAGGAATGTCATGGCCAAAATCCAGAGTTCCCCAGGTCAAAGAAAAAATATCAAAAGCAGCCAAAAAGAAAGAATTCAAGTTCCAAGAAACTATAGCCATGATCACACAAGACTATGGTGCAACTTTTATAAAAGAAAGTCTTGGAAATCAATATTACAAGAAGGCAAAGAGAAATGCTTACAATAAAAAAAAACTTACTTTCAAAACTGAATATAATCTTGGGGGGGAAATGGACATATAATGACATAGAAGACTTTCAAACATTCCTGATGAAAGGATTAGAGTTGAGTAGAAACTCTGAATTGCAAACACAGGAGTAAAGAGAAATCTAGAAAGATAAACACATTTGAGCAATTAGGAAAGGCTAAACACTTAAGTCATGAAGAAATTCCATTCTAAGAGACAGAAAAGACAAGAGTTCCTTTGAAATCTTAATGTCTTCAAGAGTCATAGAAAAAAATTAAATGAGAAAAGCAGAAGGACTGCGGGTAGTTTTGTCCTTGTAATACTCACTACCATGACCCCCACAATGGTGTTTCCTCACTTTGTGAAGTATATATCTCTTGCATCCAAGTTGCACTAAGCCACACAGAGTTGTATTTGCTTTTACAAAGAAATACTTACTTCACAAGATATGATCACAACTCTAAAAATTTAGTGCCCAACACATAGTTTTTAATCTTCCCTGCCACTTGTACCACTTCAGTAGTGGGAGGAGATTAGGTTCACAGTTTAGCTCAGTTCTTGTAAGACACAATCCCATTTCCAAGTCCAAAATTTTCTTGGGTTTGAGTATCAGTCATTCTAGCTTCTCCTGGCTTCCTACTGGGTGAGTGGTTGTACCGTCTTGCCTACAATCCTATCTCGAAGGTTGCCATGGCTCCAACTCCTTGGTTCAATGGGCTTTGCTACCTGCACTTGAAACTGAGGACAAACAACACAGAATAGAAACAAAGATCCCTAGGCCCATTTCTCAGACAAGGTAAAAGAAGGAGCACAGAAGGTCTTTTCCCCCTCACTGGTTGAGTTTAGAGAGCCCAAACTGTGGGTGCACTGTGATCTTCACTCTCTGGATGCAGCAGGAAAGAGTATAAGGCATAAAAAGTTGCAGAAAGATTAGTGCATGCCCAGATAAACCCAGATTATATTCTGTTTTGATGGGCTTAAGAGAAGAAAAGAGAAGAAAAAAAGGAATACACTAAAGAAGAAATGAGTAAGAAAAGAAGTAGGATTTAATGTCTCATAATTGTAGTATGTGAGAAGATTAGAACACAAAAATAGAAGAAAGGGCAGGGGACTGGGAATCACATGAACCTTACTCTTATCTAAAAGAGACAAAGGAGAACTAGTTAACTGGTCAGTTAACTAGATGTATTAAGCACCTGCTATATTCCAGGTACTGTGCTAAGCATTGGAGATACAAAGAAAGGCTGGGTTTGAACACACACACACACACACACACACATACATGCATGCATGCACATACACATGCACATATACAGTGAGACACACATAGAATATGGTATACTCATGCATTAAATTCAATGAGGAAATAGCCAAGCATAGGAAAGGTAAGAGAGAGATTTAAAAGGGAAGGTAAAGTGTGGGAAAGAATAGTCATAAGCGAAACAAACTTCAACCTTGGAGAGTAGATCATAAATCAGAGATTAAAAAGAAATAAAGAGTAAGAACCACTAATTAGGTCAGGGTAAAGGGGAGAGAGGAAGAACAAAGGAACAGAAGCAGAACATTTCAATTATGGATCATTAATGTTAAGCACATTCCTTCTCTTTCATCATCCTCTTCTTTATAAATTGGGTGAAAGGAAGTAAAGAGAGGACAAAGTATAAGAGAAGATGTTGTGGGGAAATAAAAAATGAACAATCATAACCAAAAGTGTAAATAGGATAAACTAACTCTTACAAAGGAAAAGGAGAACAAAATAGATTAGAAAGTAGAAGACAAAAATATGTTGTTTACAAGAAACACACTCGAAACATAAAGATTCACACAGAGTTGAAATAAGGCATTGGAGCAGAATTTATCATGCATCAGGTGAACTAAAAAAGAGCAGGAGTAGTAATCATGACCTCAAACAAAGCAATAGTGAAAACAGATATGTTAAAAGAGATAAATTTTTAATGCTAAGTCTTTTGATTCTTGAATCCTTTGGATTCAATCAAAGGGCTGCACTTGAGGACCTAGAAGACCGCACATGGACTCCAGGCCATATTCCTGGCTTATACATATAGAAGAAAGTGTAAAGAACAGAAACTTTTGGCTTTTTTTCTGTAATACTTGACTACCCTGACCACTTGGCAGTGGAGGCAAGGTAGGTTACGTTCTCCCCAGGGTTCTCCAATACCTTTATAGAGGTTGGAAAGGGGGTGTCTAGGTTCTCCACAAATGGTTCTAGCCCCTACTGATCGTGTTCCTCCAATTGTAGGGTTATGGGTCCCCCGTACCCATTTAGCCATTAAGAGATTAGCTTTTACAAAAGAATATTTGCTTCAAAGTCATATTAACACATAGAAAAACATACTCTACAACATGTGGGAGGCATAATGCCCAACCCCCATTCTACCTCAGTCTCCAAGAAGGGAGAAAGGATTAGGTTCACAGTTTAGTTCACTTCCCATAGAGCACAGTTCCAAGTTCTAAGTTCAAAATCCCTTTGTGCTTAAGATCCTGGTTTCTCCAGGTAGCTGACTGATCGCAACATCCCACCTGGAATCCTGGCTCCAAGGACTCCATCAAACACCTGGGTCTGGTGGGGATTGCTACCTGCATCTAGAAACTAAAAATAAATGAAACAGAACAGAAACCAAAATACCTCAAGCCAAGCAGCCTAAAAAGAGAGTGGGGGGAGGTATCTCCCTTCCCATTTCAGTTCATGGAGCCTATACTGTACGTAATCTTCACCCTCTGGATGCAGCAGGAAAGAACACTCAGGAAAAAGAGGGTGAGACTGTCCCAGTTTGTCAGTTTTAAAGGTGCAGCCTGTTCCAGCTATGCAGCCAAAAGATGGAGGCTACTCGCTCCCACATGTAGGGAAATGAATGGAAACAAGGAATCTCTATATTATTGATCTGGCCCCATTACAATTCTGTGTAGCTATTAAGAAAAAAAATAGGGAACATACGTTAAGCAATATTGCTTCAAGACAGGGAAAAAATAATCCTGAATACATTTTTTCCTGGTAATGACAGCTAATGAGTTTGACAGTTTTGAAAGAAAATATATATGGATAGAATGAGTATGGATTCCTTCAGAGTTAAAAGGGCAGTTCCCTTTATGGAAACTGGTATTTACTTGCAAACGAATAATATTTGGCTTGTCAGATGTTTAGCAACCAGGGAAGAAAATAGTATTTACTTTGGTTTTATGGTATCTTGGTCTTATCCATTTTGTGACTCATCATAGGAGCTTATTACATTATATTTCAAAGATATCAAGCAGTTGTGGGATCCATTAACAAAAAACATTTTTTAATTTCCATCTTGCTATTTTATACCCACAATCACAGCACATCAAATATGGGGTATGGGAGGAACTGTCTACCCCCAGTGAACTGACTCATGGTTTTTAAAATTAATTACAACATTCTTCTTTTGAAATCATAAAGTACATACACACAAAATTCCTTCCCCCCCAACCAAATCTATTACTATACTTGAGCATTCTAGCAGCTATTTTTTCACTAACATCATTCCCTGAAATGCTAATAACCATAAGGCAGGCACCTCAACCAAAGCACCCTTTCAAAAAAATGACTCCTTTTGTTTTTACATCATGTTTTTGTATCTTTTTTATAATCCTAATGTGCAGAAAGTGTTATCATAGCCTATTTAAGAAAGTAAATTCAGGAAAAAAATTTGGTTTCAATTACAGTTTAGGTGTGGGGAAAGGCACACAGGGAGTCCATTTTTAAAAAATGTTTGTGTTCCAGGAAATTATTCTCAAGTAGCACAGGAGTTTGGAAAAGGGAAATTATAGTGCTACTTGTTTAAAGTAGTCAACTAAATTATCTTCATCTTATTAGAGAAGACTGATGTTTATGCATACAGCAACAGCACATATTTGGTGGACTTTTCTGAATACAATGGAGTTCATTTTGTTTCAACGCTCCAATGCATCCATATATCCCTACTTGAAGCCCTGTCCTTCCTAGGACAGTGTTAGGTCATCTGAATACCCCACTATTTGATAGTATAGCTATCAAACAACTTGAAAGTTGTAACTATCAAGATAAGCTTAGCTTTTATTTTTTTTTCTACTGTACCTGAGTAGCAAATATAGCACCTCTTTTAGTGATCCTTGAGAGCAGGGACTGTCTTTTTTTCTTTCTTTGTAACCTCAATGCTTAGCACAGTGCCTGACACATTGTAAGCACTTCCTTATTAATAAATGCTTGATGATTTGACTTGATTTCAAAACAAAAAAATGTACTCTACAGCTTTATATTAATTTCAATGCAAATTAAATATAGATCATCTAGATAAATGAAAATGGACTTTGTTTTTGGTTCATTAATAAAGACATGCTCTCTGGAAAAGATGAGGTATACAGCATACAGAAGCAAATAAACACAATAACCTAGTGTTTGATAAATCCACAGACCCCAGCTATTAGGGCAAGAACTCACTATTTGACAAAAGCAGTTGGGAAAACTGGAAAGGAGTCTGACAGAAACTATGTATAGACCATCATCTCACACTGCAAACCAAGATAAGTTCAAAATGGGTGCATAATTTAAACAGAAAGAGTGACTTCAAAAGCAAATTAGTAGAGCATGGAAGAAATTATTTATCAGAGCTATGGACAAGAGAAGACCAGACAAGATATAAAGAGGTTCATAGCAGGTAATAAGGATAATTTTGGATAAAATTAAAAGGATAAAATTAAAAAGGTTTTGCAAAACAAAATCAACATAGCTAAAATTAGAAGAGAAGCAGAAAACTGGGGAGGAAAAATCTTTGAGGCAATTTTTTCTGATAAAGGTCTCATTTCTCAGATATAGAGAGAACTGATTCAAGTGTATAAGAATAAGAACTATTCCTCAATTGATGTCAAAGGATAGGAATAGGCAGTTTTCAGAGGAAGTTATCCAAGCAATCAATAACCATATTAAAAAAATACTCTAAATCAGAGGTGTCAAACAGGTGGCCTACAGCACTGCCAAGTGTAGTCTGAATCAGATTAAATATACTGTAACTGGGAAATATTTAACAAAATTAATAAAAAAAATGATAAAGCAAATAATGGTAATATATTATTTTCTAGGTCCTTACATATGTTTTAGCAGTGTTTTTTTCTATTTAAATTTGACACCACTGCTCTAAATCACTAAGAGAAATGCAAATTAAAACAAATTTAAGGTACCACTTGACACCCATCAGATTGACAAAAGTTAACAAAAAAGGAAAATGACAAATGGGGGGGGGGGGCTATGGGAAAACAGGTACTTTAATGCATTGCTGGTGGAGCTGTGAAGTGGTTCAACCATTCTGGAAAGCAATTTGGAACTATGGCCAAAAAACTCCATTAAACTATGCATACCCTTTGATCCAGAGATATTGATATAAGTTCTACATCCCAAAGAGATCAAAGACAGAAAAGAGGATTAATATGTACAAAAATATTTATAGCAGCACTTTTTTTTGTAGTGGCAAAGAACAGAAAACTGAAGGAATGTCCATCAATTGGGGAATGGCTGAATATGTTTGTTATAGTGTAAAAATATTATGGAATATTATTGTGCCATAAGAAATAATGAAGGGGATGGTTTCAGAAAAACCTGGGAAGACTTGTATGATTGATACAAAGTGAAGTGAACAGAACCAGGAGAGCAATTTATACAATAATAACAATATCATGAAGATAAATCAATTTTGAAAGATTTAGTAACTAATCAAGAGGCTGACCAACCACAATTCTGAAGAGCTCATGATGAAACACAGCATCCATATCAAGATAGACAGCAGATAGGTGCAAAGTACAGATTAAAACATATTTTCTTCTCTTTCTTTTTTTTGGGAGGGTGGGGGTGGGCGAGACATGGCTAATTCGGGAATTTGTTTCTCTTGACTATGAATACGAAATTCGTTTTGCTTTTCTTGCCTTCTCAATGGGGGGGAGGGGTAGGTGGAGAGAATTCTGAACTGAAAATAAAATTGTATTAAAAAAAATAAAAACACAATCTTGAGTTTCTTCCTTCTTTTCTCTTATTCCTTTGATCTGCAGTTACTGATGCCAGTGATAATGCCATAGGTAAATCAGTTTCTGTGGATGAAACTTTTCTTAACAGAGGGGACAGTCTGTCTAGGTGTTTTATCATTCAACGACTAACTCCCAGTATAATAGGTGACCACAGCATACGACTATTACAAATACACACAGAACTCCTAAAAACAGATTTCTCTTCCATGTGACTCTTCTGGTAGGAGAGGTTGTGACATACTTTGCATTCCTTCCATGCCCTATTGCCTCAGATTAAAGACATAGATTTGCACCCCAATTTAAAGCATCAGATGCAATAGAATACCATCTGCAGGAGCTAGTAACTTGAACTACAGTCATCTCTAGGAAAACCATGCATATGGATACAAATAATTCTTGTGAGGTTTTGCCAAGGTGGTAAGTGGTAGCATCAATGTAGAGTGTAGCAAATGAGTTAATGCTTATTTTTCAAGGAATACACCAGGCAAAGGAACACTCATATAGGAGTCTGACTCATCTGTGAACCCAGTGCAATGAGCACTGACCTACCTTGGAAGTACTTTTCTACCTGCAATTCTTTTTCTTTTTTTTAATAATATTTTATTTTCCCCCAATTACATGTAAAAACAATTTTTTAACATTTGTTATTGTTGTTTTCTTAAGTTTTGAGTTCCAAATTCTATCCCTCCCTCCCTTCCCTCCCCTCCCCCTGAAAAGGAGGTAAGCAATCTACTATAGGTTATACATGTGCAACCATGTAAAAATTTCCATATTAGTCACTTTGTGCAAGAAAACTTAAAAAAAAAAAAGCCCAGAAAAATAGTATGCTTCAGTCTGTCATCAGACAATGTCAATTATTTCTTTGGAGGCAGATAGCATTTTTTCATCATGAGTCCTTTGGGATTGTCTTGGATTATTGTATTGCTGAGAATAGCTAAGTCATTCACAGTTGATCATCGTATAATGCTGCCATTACTGTGTACAATGTTCTCCTGGTTCTACTCATTTTACTTTGCATTGGTTTATGTAAGTCTTTCCAAGTTTTTCTAAAATTATCCTGCTTGTCATGTCTTATAGCACAATAATATTCCATTATAATCATAAGCTATAACTTGTTCAGCCATTCTCTAATTGATGGGTATTACTTCAATTTCCAATTCTTAGTCACCACAAAAAAAAGCTACTATGAATATTTCTGCACAAATAGGTTCTTCCCTCACTCTTTTTTTTTTTTAATCTCTTTGGAATACAGACCTAGTAGTGATATTTCTGGATCAAAGGATGTGCACAGATACAATGGGTATGCCCTTCGGGCACAGTTCCAAATTGCTCTCCAGAATGGTTGGATCAGTTCACAACTCTATCAACATCTGAGACTGCAGTTCTTACTCTAAATAAATGTGCTAGTGCTTTATCAAGCACATAGGGCACAATGGTGTGAAAAGAAATCAACACTACCCAAAGAAACCAGAAAGAAATTTTTCTTTTGAACAGGTTGCCCTAGATCCAAGAGGTTGGTATCTTGAAAATGTGATAAGGGTGAAGAATACTATGGCCCACAGTATCTTGATTTCTTTCCTGTATTCCAACCACTTTTTAGCACACTCCAATTGTATAGGCTACTTTGATCATGTCCTCCTTCTGCAGTGGGCAGTACAATTTACCTGGGAGGGTTTACAGGTGTAAGGGCTCTAGCCACATGTTATTCACAGACATACGCACTATCTAGTACCTGGCACAGCAACTTGTCCATGCGGCAAGATCTGTTTCATCACATTACTTCCAAATACATGCCTCTCTACCCCCCCTACACAGCAAGCAAATCTTGTAACAAACATTTTTTTTAAAAAAGAAAAAAAAAACAGTTCCACAAACTCAACTGACAAATCAACCACATATGACAGCATATACTTTATTCCATATGCATAGTGTCCCACCTCTGCAATGAACAAAGGTAGATGCATTTTCTTAACTCTTCACCTAGACCACGCTTGCTAATTACACAAAATTCATTTATGTTTTATGTTTTTTCCATGCATATTGCTGTTATAATTTTGTATGTTATTTTCCTGGTTCTGTTTATTCAGTCTACATTAGTTCATTTAAGCCTTCCAATGTTTCTTTAAATTCTTCATGATCTCTTAGTTACCAAAGCAAATGGCTTCTTCCTAACCCTCAATAATCTTGACTTCCATACTGGCGACCACCCTCTCAATACTGAATACTTTCCCTTCTCTGAGTTTTTGTGACACTGTTGTCTTTTGATTCTCCCTCTACCTGTCTGAATAGTCCTCAGTCTCCTTTGCTGGATTATCATCCATGGAATGTTCCACTGTGGATGTACCATAAGACTCTGTCCTGGGCTGTCTTCTCATTTCTAACTATACTTTCTCACTTGGTTACCTTGTCATCTTCCAAGGTTTCGGTTATTATCTCAATAGTGACTCCAGATCTATATAGCTAGCCTTAGTCTCTCCCCAGAAGTCCAGCCTCACTTCATTTACTACTATTGAACACTCTGAACTGCATGTCCTATAGGTATCAGAATGTCTAAAACAAAACTAAAGCATACCACATTTATTGTGCAACATTTTATTGCACTTCACAGAGATTGCTTTTTTTTTAAACAAATTGAAAGTTTGCAGCTACGCTTCATTAAGTCTATCCATACCATTTTTCCAACAGCATAAGCTCATATTATGTCTCTGTGTCACATTTTGGTAAGTCTTGCAATATTTCAAACTTATTATTATATCTTTTATGGTGATCTGTGATCAGTGATCTTTGATGTTACTATTGTAATTATTTTGCGGCACCACAAACCACACCCACATAAGAAGGCAAATTTAATTGATAAGTGTGTGTTCTGACTGCTCTACTGACCAGCCATTCCCCATATATCTCCTTCTCATTGGGCCTTTCTATTTCTTGAGACACAACAATATGAATAATATTACACAAACTTGGTTAATAACACAGCAGCAGAGTTTGAGAAGATTGACTCAAATTTTGAAAGGAGTTCTGCTGTGGGTAAAATGCTATCAAACAGCATCTCATGCTACCAAGAACTCTTTCATGAAAGGAAGAATCAATTGACATGGTAAACTTCACTGTAATCTTATTTTAAGAAATTGCCACAGTCACTCCAACCTTCAGCAACCATCACCCTAGATCAATCAGCAGCTATCAGTATCGAGGCAAGACCCTCCACCAACAAAAAGATTACACCTTGCTGAAGGCGCAAATGATGGGTAGTATTTTTTTTTAGCAATAAGGTATTTTTTAATTAAAGCATGTACATCATTAAGATATAATACCATTGGACACTTAATAGATTACAGTATAGTATAAGCATAAATTTTATATGCACTGGGAAACAAAAAAAAATTAGTGTGACTCACTTTATTGTGATATTAGCTTTATTGCAGTTGTCTGGAACTGTACCCACACTATCTCCAATGTATGCTTGTGTCCTTTCCTAAACCCATCCCTTTCCCACATTCCCCATTTCAATCCAGGGTACCACTATCCTTCCAGTCAACTCCTCACTCTTGCTCACAGATATCTAACAGTTGTCAAATATTCCTGTTTCTATCTCTACAACATCTCTCACATAATGTTCTTTCCTTTCCACTTACAAAAGTCAGCACCCTAAGTTCAGGCCCTCATCACTTCTCACCTGGACTATTATAAAAGCCAATTAATTGCTACCTCATGTCTTTCCTCTCTCTAAATGAGCCTCCACATAGCAGGAAAAGTGATGCTTCAAAAGTACACATCTGCTCACGTGGTCTTCCACACTTCAAACTCCAATAGCTCCATATCACCTTCTGGATCAAAGATAAATTTCTGGCACTAAAAGCTCTTCCTAATCTGGCCCCATCCCATCTCTCCTGCCTTATTACTCATCACTCCCCTTTCTGTATGCTACAATTCATCCAAACTGTCCTTCCTGCTATCTCCCATCTTTAAATATTTATAGGACAAACAGTCTGTTCGGGAGAAATCTAGGGTTTTTTTAATATTCTAAAATATGTAAAAATTAAAAAAATAAGTTTATAAACTTAGTCAAAAACCCACACCATTTTAATCCTATTCTAGAAACAAAGAATCAAGCACGAGCACACTCCATCCCACCCACTCTTGGCATGGCCTCCCTCCACATCTCTACCTTTTAGAATCCCTGGTTTCCTCTAGACTTCCCTCAAGTGCTATCTTTTGCATGAAGCCTTTTCCGGTACCCCAAGCTAATAGTGCCCTTCTCTCAAGGTTACATTGCATTTGTTTGGAATATAGCTATTCATGTGCAAGTTATCTTTCCCACTAGATTGTAAACTCTTTAAGGGCAAGGACTTTTTTCATTTTTGTCCTTGCATTCTCAGTGCTTCGCACAATGCCTGGTACATATGCTCAGTAATATTTTATTACATTCATATGTCACAATTTGTCTAGCCATTCCCCATTTGATGGGTATTTATCTTTTCAGTTCTTTTCTATAATAAAAAAATGCTGCTTTGAATATTTTGTTATATATGGTATCTTTCTTTCTGCCGGTTGACCTCATTTCATCACAGCAGTGGAATATCCAAGAGACATTGATTTGATCTTGTCAATGGATGTTTTAACAGCCGTTTTTTTTTTTTTTTAGTGCAATTCCAAATCTAAGCATTGATTTTTATTGAGAATATGAGCCTTGTACTCATGGTTATCAAGGGACCAATGATCTGTTCTGGAATCCTGATAACCGTAAGAGAAGTCTTGCCTGACATGATTTTCCAGATACTTATCAGAAGCACCCTTATACTGAATATTTAGGCACATCAATTTTTTTTAATAAAGGAGAAGAAAGAAAGAAAAAACAGTTTTCTAATATTTTAAGAGTTATTTGTTGAGGATTAAATTCCCCTGGATAGAACTCCAGTTGTATTTCTACGGAAAAAAAGAATAGGTATTCTTGGAGAAAATTACTTTTCTCTGAAAAGCAGGATGGGGAAGGGGGAAAGAGGAAGAGAAATAACCCTATTTAATACTTTTAAGACCCTATGGTCATAAAAGATGGGGTTGGGATGTGGGCCCCAGAAAGGAAAAACCCTGGACTTTCCCACATGGCCAAATCTCTGGTGTTCCCCTGAGGCTATAATCCCATCAGCTGGCCTTTCATTGTGGACCTCCCTATGGCCCCAGGACATTTCTCCATTCTCCCTTGGCCATGTGGTCTAGGTCCCTGGAATTCTATTACCTCAGAGACTACTTGGCCACTCCTAGATCCCTCCTGTAGTCTTTCTGTATATAAGGTCCATCTTGTCTCCATTAAGATGCTGAGATTTTTAAAATCTAGCCACTGCTTAGATTCTTATAATCTAGCCACTGCTCAGATTCTTACATTCTAGCCAATAGCTTACTAACGTTCTGACTCCTTAAGAGTCTGTCCAATATCTTGGATGGTCTAATAAACCTTGTCTTTGGCTGAAAGAAGGTGTGGGTTGAATTCTTTTGGGCAGGACCTGCATGTTGTGATTTTGGGGTCCCAGGACCCCTGGACCTACAAACCACATAAATAAATATCAGGTGAAGTATCAAACAGGCGATGACCATTGAGGATATTTGCTAGTTTGTAGGGAAAAGAAGTGGGCGGGGGGGAGGACCTCTAGTGATAGAAGGAAGAGAAGACGGAAGAGGAGGAGTCATTAAAGCTTTTTTTAATGCATAGAAGAGAAGGACAGAAATTAACAGACACAATTATAAGAGTTTTGAAAGCTACATATATTACGTACTAAAAAAGGGAAAGCAAGTTATACATAATAGAGATTCACAGTTTCATGCACAAATTTCCTTTTATTTGGAAATGCTAATTTTATTTATTGTTTATTAAGTTCCAAATAAAAATAACTTTTTTATGAAAGAAAATGATACGTTACATTAGCAAGCAAGTAGAAGCTATGCAAAGAGTAAAGACAAAAGTTTGCTATTTCTAATCAAATATATTCTATAAAATATGAATTTACATATCAATCCTTTTACTTCCCAAACAATAACCAGAAGGCTTTTAAGATCCTTCCAGGGTCAGGGTGGTCTAGTCCAAAATATTTGGAACTTCAAGGTAACCGTATTCCTCTGTGCAGCTGCCCAGTTGATAATCTGATTCCCCTTAGCCACGGCTACCTGCTGACACCAAACATGGGTTCAGGATATTGAAGTTGGGAGCCCCACTCAATGACTGACCTCTACATGAGGCTTTGTTGAAATTGACCCGGCCCCCTTCAGAGAGAAAGGAGCCACTCAGTTTAGAGAGCGACCGCCCAGACCTCTCAGCAGCAATAGTCATGTCCCATCCACTGACAAAAACTTCAAGATTCTACCTCGGCATAGAGATTAGGAGGATAAAAACCTGGATGAGAAAAGCCCCAAATCTGGCAGCAATGTACAAGTTACTGGGCATACAAATGTCCAGTATGAAAGAATGAAACAATCCTGAATGATTCTAGAAATATTTCACTTTGCTCCAGCCCCATTTTACTTTAGTTCACCAAATGACCTAATTCTGTTTTCCCTCAAAGAGATTTTTCTTCCTAATTCTTAGCCTTTGTTTTTTTTTTTTAATGTCAATTATAATGTGTGTGAGTCATAATCTACAATAGAGGTTGCAGGTGAGTCAGCCACCTACCAGGAGAAAGCACTTATAATACAAGGTAATGGGCGGTGGAGGGAGTGGACACTCCAGGAACAAAGTGACAGCCTGTGCAAAGTCATGGAGCCAGGAGATAGAATATCCTGCATAGGGAACAACTAGTAGGCCATTATGGTTGAAATGCAGATTTCTTGAAAGTGAATAGTAATGAAGAGGTCTAGAGGTTTTGGGGTGCTTGAATGGACCCCAAGATCGCGGTGCCAGACCCTGCCTGAAAGAATTCAACTCAAATCTTCTTCCAGCCGGAGAAAAAGTTTATTAGAGATAAAACACACAGGCCAGACTCCCAAGGAACCTGAAAATTAGTAACACCCGTAGGGATGAGGGGGCATGAGACAGTCTCAGCCTTTTGGGCATGAGAAAAGCTCAGCTTCTGAATAGGGGCCAGGGTAGATCTTTTATACACTAAAGTAACTTTGGGTGGCCAGAGGAGGGGGCTGGGAAAAGAGTCTAGATGAGAATTCCAATTGGAAGGTCTGAGAGATGGAATAGACAATGGGAATAGATAATGAGAGGAACTGGAAGGAAGAAGTTTGAAAGGATCAGAAGGTAGGGTTAGAGAAATAAGGGGAGTAGATAAGGAATCTAAAAGTTTAAGGCTTTTCTGGGGTCTGTAAACAAATGGGAGCCAAATTCCTTTTGGAGAAAAGGAGCAAAGGTTTTGGCTTCTGAAATTTAATGATTTAGGCCCCTTATCAGGAAATGTAATGTCAGAAAAAAAATAAGTTTGATCTGAAATGCCAAAGAGAAGTTTGTATCTTATTATGGAGGCACCTTAGCTTCTTAAAAATGGTTAAGACAGACACTTACTAGCTGTGTGACCCTGGGCAAGTCATTTAACCCCAAATGCCTCACCAAAAAGCAAAAAAACAAAACAAAACAAAACAAAAAAACCCCACAAAAAATCAATTAAGACAGAGTCAGACCTGTTCTTTAGGAATATTACTTGAGGGAAAAGGCTGAAGACAGGGAGATCAATTAGGGAAGCTACTGCAATAAACCACATGTGAGATGATGAGGGCCTAAACTGGTGGTGGCCATGTGAATGAAGAGAAGGGGTCTGGTACAAGAGCCATGGAAATAGAAATAGAAAATATTGTCGTGGTGCTGCGGTTTAGGGGTTCAGGGGTGCTGTGACCCCAAAATCACAACACACAGGTCCTGCCTGAAAGAATTCGACCCAAGCCTTCTTTCAGCCAAAGACAAGGTTTATTAGAACATCCGTCATATTGGGCAGACTCTTAGGGAGTCTGACCGTGGGTAAGCAGTGGCTAGATTTTAGGAATCTGAGCAGTGGCTAGATTATAAGAATCTAAGCATCTTAATGGAGACAAGATGGACCTTATAAAAAGCCTCTGGGAGGGATCTAGGAGTAGCCAAGTAGTCTATAATAGAATTCCTGGGACCAAGACCTCTGGCCAAGGGAGAAGGGAGCCTTGCTAGGATTAAGGGTGGGAAATGGTCAGGGGCCATAGGGAGGTAAGACAATGGAGGGGAGATTGGGTGTAGCCGCAATGAAAGGCCAGTTGGTGGGATTATATAACACCATTCGTGGGCCAAGTGGGGAAAGTCCAGGGTTTTTCCTTTCTGGGGCTAGATCCCAACACTATCAGTGGTAGAAGTGACAAGCCTTGAAAATTGTTTGAAAATGAAGGATGAGGGACACTGAAAAAAGAATGACTCAAAGTTGCAAATCTGGTAACTGGAAAGATGATAGTGCCCTTGATAGAAGTAAATAAGTCTCGAGAGGGGACCCACTTCCATTCCTAATTTCCTGAGTTCTGTTCAGAATGCAATCCCCTTTCCAGTCACCTAGTTTGCCTACCTTAGAATTCTTAACTTTTTTCTAGGCTCAGTTCTAGGAACAATTTGCTGCTTTTTGTCCTTAGTTCTTGAAGAGAACTATGACATGAGGAAGATGATGCAATGACATGCAAGTGAATTGGATTTCAGTGAGATAGGGCTGGGCAAAGTCACCAGCCTCACTTTCTCCTCTGGAGTCACCTGGGTCCTGTGGCCAGATATGGATCAGGACTACTGGAGATGGCCTAGAATGCAGTGGGGAAGCTTGGCCTTTTCAAGCTAAGATCTTTAACAGGTCTCAGTTTGACTGAGGCAACTCCTATTCAGGGATTAAGGCTTAATAAAAAATGAGGCAAAGAATGGCCTCTTTGAAAAAAAAATAGATGTGGGAGGGGAAGACCTTCCTGGGTTTCTGGCCAAAACAAGAACAATATATACATTCATTCTGAGCCAATCAGAGCTCAAACAATTTACCATCCACAAGAAGCCTTTCTGGATCCCTGCTGCAACTAGTATGCTGGCACTCGCAATCACCCTTTATCTAATTTGTATATATCTATAGAAAAACACAGTGGCTGCTAGGTGGTAGAGTGGTGGGCCTGGGGTCCAAAAGACTCATTTTCCTGAGTCCCAGTATGGCCTCAGATACCAGCTGTGTGACCTTGGGCAAGTCACTTATCCCTGTTTACTTCAACTTCCTCCTCTATAAAACGAGCTAGAGAAGGAAATGACAAACCACTCCAACATCTTTGCCAAGAAAACTCCAAGTTTGGTCACTAAGAGTCCAACCCCAGTGAAAACGACTGAACAACAATAAAAACAATAAAAAACATGGGTAGCAACCCATGGGGGGGAGGGGTGGTGGCAGAACAGTCAGACACGATTTAAAACCACGGAACGACAAACAGACAAACCGTCTCCCCTGCTCTTTTCCCCGCGCCTGCCTTTACGCACTTCGTGGGAGGCAGTGGCGGAAGAACATTGTTTCACTTTGGTCCCTATTGCCCCCGAGCACGGCGAGGTGCTTACTAACTGATAACAGAAAAGACACACTTGCCCTTCCTCCCAGATCGTCTGCAGTTCATCCGCTGTCTCTGTTTTTTGAGCGCAGTGGCCGGGCTTGCAGACTTCCCCACTAGAGAGTCAGTTCCCTGAGGGCAGGGATTATTATCTTTTGCTTTCTTCACCTTCCTAGCACTTTGCACGAGGCCTGGCACAAAACAGGCTTTTAGTAAGTGGTGTGTAGAGTTGACTACTTTCTATTTGAATCCCCAGCCCTTGGATCGGCGCCAGATCACAGGACCGTGGATACAGGGCTGGAAGGGGCCTTAGAAGCAGCGAGCTCAATCTCATTTTAGAGACCGACGCCCAGAGACGTTAAATAATTTGTTCGAGGTCCAACAGTAGGTGCTTAATCGCGCATTGGATCCACGTTTTTTTTAGGTGGGGGAGGGGTCACTGAAAACTTAAGTAAGATGACCCCAAGTGCACGGTCAGGATTTTAAACCCAGGTGGCCTAGACATGGAGACAGGTGCTTGTGGTGTTACTATTATTTCTATAGATGAGGAAGCCGAGGTTCAGAGAAGGCCCGGGCAGAGCTCTTCCCACACCCAGACTCTCAGGATGCCTAACAATGAGCATCATCCAGCAGAGACGGGGTGCGAAGATCCTCGCGCCCCACGAGCGCGGCTCCCCCCCCCCCCCCCGCTACCCCCCACGTTGGTGATTGTCCGGGAGGGAGCAGCGCCTGCGCCGACCGTTCTGGGGTGGGGGGTGAGGTGAGGTGTGCGAGGGGAGGGCGGGGGCACGCGGAGCCGGGAAGGCGGAGGGCAGTAACAGAGTGCCATGGCAACAGCGCGCTCTGCGGACTCTTTCCGCTCGCGGTCGCGGGTGAAGGGGAACGCAAAGGCGGCGCGTTGCGTCATCAGGACGCGCACGCGGAGCTCCTCACCGCCTTCGCCGTTGCTTTAGGTCCCCTCCCGGCTGCCGTCGCCCTTCGCCTTGGGTGTTTTAATCTCCCCATTCAGCTTTCTTTCCTCCCTCCCGAGGCTCCGAGACCCCACGTAGTGCGGTCCGAAAAGGAGGACACGGCCCCCGTGCCTCCCTCGCCCGTTTCCCGACCTCCCCGGGCCAGCCTCATGTAGGTCTTCTCGTTCCTGCCCGCTTCCTCTCGGCCGGGTTTGCGTTGCGTCAACTTCCGGGCGGGTCCCCGCCAGCCGCCGCCGGGCCTCAGCCTCTGCCGGGCCGAAGGCCCTTTGTGTCCCCGCGGCCTCTGGCGGCGCGGGGCGGGGGGAGGCCGCGCGCTCGGCGGGCCCGCCGCGGCGGGGGTTGGAGCGGGCAGCGCGGCGGCGGGAGCCCGCGGGGGCCAGAGGTGCGCCGGGGGCAGCGAGCGCGTGCTGCCGGGGAGGGTGATGAAAAGAGGTGTGCCCGTCCCCTCCCTCGCTGCCCCGGCCCCGGCGAGGCCCGGGCGCCAGGCGGCGGGCGGCGGGGGCTGGGGCGGCCCCCGCGCCCGGCCCGCATCCCCTGCCCCCTGCCCTCGGGCCTGGCGCCCATTGTCCCGCACCCCGGGGGTGGATGGCTGGGCCGCCCCGCGGGCCCCGGGTCTCACGGCCTCTCTTTGTGTGTGGTGGTGGTTTTGTTCCCCGTAGATCGTCCGGGCAGCTCCCGCAGGGTGGTCGGTAGCTTTCCATCACCATGAGCCTCTTCAACCTGGACCGGTTCCGCTTTGAGAAGAGGAATAAGATTCAGGAACAGCCCGAGCCAGCCCCCCAGCCGCCTCCTCCTCCTCCTCCTCCTCCTCCTCCACCACCTCCTCAGGTCGAGCTTCCTTCCCCCGTTTCCACCATTATTGAAGATGACGATCTCGAAGGGGGAAAAAGCAGGCCAGGAACACCAGATTCAGATATAACAGAAAAAACAGGTGAGTCACAGCGTTGCAAAATTATGTAATGTAATAATGGAAGAATGGGATGTCAAGCCCAAGAAGGTCTGCCATGTTTTACCCCTTGACCACAATCACTTCGTTGACCTTAGCTCGACACATGCTAGGTTAGGCCTTAGGACTTGTACGCGTCTCCGTGATTGTCCACCTTCACGCAGACCTCTTGACGCCATCACTGTGGGTGAAGCCCTGGTCAGGATATCTGCTAGATCAGAATAATTGCAAATGAAGGAACCGCCCATGAAACAGGGATGTTCTCGGTGTGTGTCTACTCTTTGGGTCACTTGAGTATGGTGAATTTGAGAGAGCACTGAAGATCCGATTTCGGGTCTTTTCGCCCACTTTAATTTCTAAGACTTTTTCGCCTGTAAAATGGAAATGGTAATACCGCAAGGAAAGACTTGCAGGGAAAACTTCATAGAGGAGATGACGTTTGAGCTGTCACAGACTGCAAGTCAACCTCGGCTGTGATCTAGAGAGGATAAAAAATTCAGGTCCTAGGACTGTCCTTCCTCCTAGACATTCTCTAGAATGCAGGTGAAGTATAAGGTCCCTTGTTGGATTTTCTAGGGGAAGTAAAACATTTGTATGTAAAAGAAAAAAAGTGAGTCAGAACACTGCTAAAGTATTTGATATAGATATTTCTGAAAGAATGGGAATATAAAAGCTGATGTTTTTCTTTGTTTTTTTTTTCATTGTCCTGAGAATCAACTCACACCAGGCCAGAGGGCTCTTCTGTCTAAATCTAAATGGCAGAACTGGGACCAGTGAAAGTGACAGGGAAACAGTTTTTTTTTTCCCCTTACCATAAAGAACTAGCAATTTAGAGTTGTCCGAAAAATGAGTAGGTAGTTTCTGGACATACTGTAGCAGAGACTGGATGGATAACATTCTGCTAAGGATATTGTAGAGAGATTTCTTGTTTTGGTTTGAAATGGGATGGACTCCCTTCTGATATACCTACCTCCTCACCCTTGATTCTATGATTCTCTGCTTTTGGGAGCAATACAGTTAAGAAAGGAAGAAGCTAGCGGTGGAGATTAGTTTTTTGTTGGGCTGTAGGTTGGATAGAAAGAAAAGATGAAAGTTTCTTTTATTTACAGGAAACTCAGCATTTTGGATAAAGAATAAACTTCGTATTGCACTGACCAGTAATAATGCTGTATACTTCTTCAGGACTTGTATCTTTTTCTTTTTTTAACCTATGTGTATTTGTAGCCGGTGGCACTCACTGAACCTTCTTTAGGCAACATTTAGGACTGAAGATTTTGGTTTGTTTAAATTATCCTCCTAGCCTCACTTTTCAGTAGACAGGAATAGATGATAACAGAGAGAAGAAATTCAGTAATAAGCACTTGTTATAGTTAGAGGGCAAATTATTTTAGATGTAGGATAACAGATTTAGAACTGTAAAATCTCTTATGATTCATTTACCCTAACCTTCCATTTTACAGATGAGCAAACTAAAGCCCAGGGAGGTCAAACATTTAATTAGTGCAAAACCAGGACTAGAACCCAGGTCCCGATTCAGTTATTTCTAAATGATTTATTAAGTCCCTACTCTATTTAAACAATGAGAAGGTGATGGGAACAATAAATAAGACACTGTCCAGTCGTCTTGTGGAGCCTACAGTTGAGTAGATTTAGGTCCCCCAACTCTCAGTTCCGTTGCTTTTTCCATTTATCCATTGTTACTCGACTCACTGACATAAGTAATTAGCTTGCCTCACATCCTAGCTCCTAATTGATACAGTTTTTCCTGCTCTTAAATGCTTGTCACAAATGTTTCAGCGATTTCAACTTTGCATCTTTGTGAAGGTGGGTTTCAAGGCAGCTGGTTGGCTTCATCTCTTTATTTACGACTCTTTCCCTTGCTAAAGACTGTTGCTTAGTTCTTCAGTTTTCAGTTCAACATTTATGTTTGCCGTATGTTTAAGATACTGTACTAGAATCTATGGCTAGTAATAAAAGTTTCTACCCTTCAGGATGCTTACTATCAAATGGTGTGGGTGGTTGTATCTATATTTTTTTATACCATGTTTGTATTTATATTATTAATGGTAGTCTCAGATTCCAGGAGAGAAAACTTCCAAGAACTGTTCAAGCTGCTTCACTAGAAATTTGTTAATATGGTATAACGGGAAACACTGGATTTGGAGTCAGAGGATCTAGGTTCAATCCTAGCACCTGTGTGACCTTGGTCCAGTCATTTTCCCCTGTTGGCCTTAAGTTTCCCGGTATATAAAATGAGGAGGTTGGACTAGAGAATCTCTAAGGCCTTATCCAATGCTAAATATGTCAGTATGTGTGACCTTCATGTGGTTGACAGCTAATATATGAAAGCAGATAATCTTATTTGAGTTAGAACGCTCTGTGTTCCCCTCTTTCTCATATTTTGGAACACACCTGTAAGTGGAATGTTTGCTGCTAGAGGACTTTGGGCACATATTGTGGGATAACTGGTGAAGTGACTGGCACAATGTCTGTAGTAAATGTGATAGGGGCAAGGACTGGACCTGTAATATCATTGGTATGGGGAACTTCCCAGTGAGCAAACTCCCTCCACCAGTGCAGATCAGTACCTTCTTGGTACTGAGATGTAATGGTGGATTGGCCAGTCACACAGCCAGACTATGTTAGAGACTGCACTGGGGCTTCTTGGCTTTAAATATGATGATAAGATAAAACGATGTCTTCCTTGAGGATATACTAATAATAATTCTGGCTTCTTGCTGTTTGTCATCTACTGACATCCCAGGTATTTTCTCTCATCTTTCTCTCCACACCAAGTTATTTCTTGGTGACTCCAGTTTTCTCATTCTTTTCTAACACCTTGAGGTCTCAGTTCCTTAAGTCCTCTGACTTCCATTTCTTTTCTGCTTACCTCCCATCCTAGCTCCTAATTGATAATTGATACATAGGGATGGTCATACCTAATGTCACCATCCCACTAAACTGTTCCACATCCAGGATATAGTACAGTGGAAGGAGCACTAGATCTGGAGTTGGAAGCAAGACCTCGGCTCAAATCCCGACTGCCACTTAATACCTTATCATGTTGCCATGTTCTTGCTCCTTCCACAACTTAGAATTATTGATTTCCTTTAAACTGAGCTTTATTGCCACTCTTTCTGTTTCTAATAGTGCTTTCTGTACTATCTAATTATATATATATAAAATATATAATATACACACACACTGTTTCTGTATGAGTGGAATCATATATACACATGTACACATTTTTCTTTGTATGTTTTCTCCCCCAGTAGAATGTAATTTCCTTGCAGGCAGGAACTTGGACTTTTGTTTTTGTATCACCCATGGCACAGGGGCAACTTGATAAATGCTTGTTGATTGATTTGTGTGACTTTAGGCAAATAAATGAACTTTTCTGGGTCTCAGTTTCCTCATTTGTCCTAGGCCCTCCTCCTTCTATACTACCTCACTAGTGATCTTATCAGCTCCCATGGCAGTTCACCATCTATGAAGATTGATTCCTAGATGTGTTTATTGAACCCCAATCCCTCCTGAGCTCTAGAGTCTCACACCTACAACTACCTTTTGAATATCTCAGATTCGACTTTATATGTCTAAAATAGAACCAATTCATTTTCTTCTCAAATCTCCTCCTTTCCCCAACTTTCCTACTGTTATTCAAAAAGGTACCACTGTCCTTTCAACCTCATCTTCAACTCTTTACTGCCACTCACTGCACATATCAAATCTGTTGTGAATTCTCACCATTTCTACTTTCACAACATCTTATATACATCCTTATCTTTCCCCTCCCTCAGCCCCCGCCCTTATGCATCCCTCAATACCTCACATCTAGACTATTTTTGTGCCCCTGTGCTTAGTCTCCTGGCACAAGTCTTTCCTCTACTTTTCACTGTCAAAATATTTTTCCAAAAATGAAAGTCTGACCAGTCAGTCAACAAGCATTTATTAAAAACCCTTAATATGTGCCAGAGATGTTACTCCACTACTCGGTAAACTGCAGTGGTTTGGTGTTACATCTAGCAACCAGTATAAAATCCTCTGTTTGGCATTTAAAGCCTTCACAACTTTGCTCCTTCCTCCCTTCCTAGTCTTCTTAAACTTGACGCCCCTTCACACACTAATCCAGAAATTCTGGTCCACATGCTGTTCTTCCATCTCCTGACCCCATGCGTTTTCACTAGTTATCCCTGATGAGCAGAATGCTCTTCTTCCTCCCCTCCATCTCCCAGCTTCCTTCAAGACTCAGCCCAGTTCTCACCTTCTGCAGGAGCCTTTTCCCCTTTCTCCTCCCACTTCTAGTTCTTTCCTTCTGAGATTACTTTCCATTTACCCTTTATATTTTGTCTATAGTTATTTGCATATTGTTTTCTTCCTTAGATTGGGAGCTCCTTAGGTTACCCCAGTGCTTGGGACGTAATGCTTGTTACTTATCGGAAAAATGAAAAATTTGGACTCAGTGGAAGTCCCTTCCATCTCTAAATCTATGTACCTCTGACATTCTTTTGTCTTCACTTATACCATTCACCCGCTCCATCTTACTTTTAAGCCCACTTTTTTACTTCATCATGATTTCTAGTCTCTGTTCTACCTCTCTTCTCACTTCATTCTTTTGATAGTCTTGACCATATAATCACCCATTTCAAAAGACACCTGTCTTCTTTTCTCTTTTGAAGCTCCTGCTTTCTTGTGTTTCAACCTTGGACCACCTCTAACATGCACTTTCTCTCCTATTTGCACGCTGCCAAGTGCTACTGGAGAAAGATACAGAAAATGCTGAGTGGGTTCATTATGGCTTTATCCATCTTTTCATTTATTCTTTTCTTCTTACTTGGCCATTCCAAGCTTCTCTGGAGCCAGCAACTCTACCTTCATTAACTTATCTTTGAGCAGGTGAGAAGATTGAAGCAGTTCTTCTCACTTCTTCTCTATAGCTCAAAACTTTATGTCCTTACTCAACTTCTTCTGCAACTTCTGAGGATCAAGTAGTCCTCCTTGAAAAATATACCAATATTTGTGTCTTTTATCAGTCAACAAGCATTAAGTACCTACTGTTGTCAAGCATCTTGCTAGGCTCTGGGAATACAGAGACATTAGGGAAATAGTCTCTGCTTTCAAGGAAGTCATTCTATTAGAGAATATGTGTACATATTTACATATATAGAATAGATACAAGATGTTTTGAGAGGGAGGGCACTAGCTTTGGGCAGGATGTTAAGAAAAGCTTCATGGTCATGCTTTGAACTAAATCTTGAAGGAAATTAAAGGATCTGATTTGAGGAGGGAATATTTTCCAGGCATAGAGGAGAGCCAATCCGAAGACAGAGATGGGAAATGAAGTATTGTGTAGAAGAAATGATAAATTAACTGGACAGCAAGGGTGCCAGAAGTGGCAAAATACATAAGTCAACAAGCATTTATTAAGCACTTACTGTGTGTCAAGCACTGAAAGAAAAGGTAACACTGAAGAAAGATAAAAACAGTCCTTGCCTTCAAGGACCTTATAATCTAATGGGAAGAAATATGCAAACATGTGTCTACAAGTAAGATATATACAGGATAAAAGCTGGAAAGGTAGATTGAGACCAGGCTGTGAAGGACTTTAAATGCCACACAATTTATTTTTGCTATTAGAAGTAATAGGTAACTTCTGGAGTTTGAAAACGTGGTTGATAATCATCATACTTGTGCTTTAGTGATGTCACTTGGCCAACTTTGGAGAATGGATTACAGAGGGTAAACAGGAGGCAGGGAAACCAATTTGGAGGCAAAGAAGGAGAGAGAGAGAGAGAGAGAGATGTTATAGAAGGAAAAACCACAAGACCTGGCAACTGATACATAGAATGAGGAGTTAAATGAGGCAAGGTGAGTAGACAATCATGGTAACCTCAGTAGTAATGGGAATGTTTGGGAGAGGAGTGGGTTTTGGCAGAGAGATAATAATTATTTTGAACATACTGAATTTGAGGTGGGTGGAACATTTAGTTTGAAATGTCCAATAGGCAGTTGACGATGTGAGACTGGAGCTGAAGAGAGAGAGAGAGAGAGAGAGACACTAAGGTTCGGTATACATTTGTGGTAGTCATATATAGAGATGATAATTAAACCCATGGGAACTGATGGGAGAGTTTAAGAAGAGATCGTGGCTCAGGACAAAACCTTGAGGTAGTATAGCCACAGTTTTGGGGTGTGGTATGGATGATGATTCCAAAAGGAGATTGAGAAGAAGCGGTCAGATAGGTAAGAGGAAGAAGCAAGAGAATATTGCCCCCAAAACCTAGAGGAGGCAGTAGTCAGGAATATTAAGTACTAAAACAGGCTATTGCAGTAGTCTAGGCACAAGATGAGGAAGGTCTGTACCAGAGTGGTGGCAGTGTTAGAATAGAGACAGGGTGTATTACACAGATTTTGCTAAGGTGAAATCAACAGGCCTTGGCAACAGCTTAGGTATGGGAGGTGAGAGATGGTAAGGAATCCAGGAGGACTCCTAGGTTGCAAGCCTGAGGGATTGGGAGGATGGTATTACCCTCTACAGTAATAAGGAAGGTAGGAACAGGGGAGGGCTGGGGGGTAAGATAATGAATTTTGTTTTGGACACATTGAGTTTAAGATGTCTACCTGACATCCAGTTTGAGGTGTCTGGAAGGTAGTTGGAGATTGTGAGATTGGAGGTTAGCAGAGAGCCTGGGACAGGAAAAGTAGATTTGAGAATCACCAGCTTAGAGATGGTAATTAAATCCATGGGAGTTGATGAGATCACCAAATGAAGTAATATGGAGAGAGAAGAGAAGAGGACCCCTGACAGAACCCTGAGGGACACTCATGGTTAGAGGACAGGATCTGGATGAGAATCCATTAAAGGAGACTGAGAAAGAATAGGTATGAGGAAACCCAGGAGAAAGTGGTGTCCTGAAAACCTAGAGAGAAGAGAGTTTCAAGGAGGAGAGAGTCATTAACCGTGTCAGAGGTTGCACAGAGGTCAAGAAGAATGAGGATTGAGAAAAGGCTGTTGTATTTGGCAACTTTAAGATCATTGATAACTTTGGAGAGAGCAGATTCAATGCAATAAGATCAGAAGCTGGATTGTAAGAGGTTGAGGGAGAGAGAGAAAGTAGAAGCACCTGTTGTAGACATCAAGGAGTTTAGCTGTAAAGGGCAGAAGAGATAGAGGACAATAGTTAGTGGGGATGGGAGGATCAAGTGAGTTTTTTCAGGGTGGGGGCTGTAGGCAGTAGGGAATGAGCTAGTAGATAGGGAGAGATTGAAAATAAGTGAAAGACTTGCAGTGGGGAAGATGGGACATTCTGTTGGAGGAGACAGGATGGAATAAATCATTTGAACAAAGAGTAAGGACACTTTATCATGTCAGACAGAGGTGGAGGAAGAGTGGCAGAAGGCATCTAAATGATAGGAGGTAAGGAAGAAGGAGCTCACAGTGATTGGCCTCATTTGTTTCTGTGAAATAGCCACAAGGCTATCTATCAGCTGAGAGGATTGGAGCAGTCACATTGGGTTTGAGGAGGGATGAAAGTAGAATTGCCTAGCAGCAGTGAGGGCCCAGTTGAGGCTGTGTAACATAAAATACTTCTTTCAATAGCAAGCTCACTTGTTTTGTGAATCTGTCTTTCTAGCTGAAAAACTATCTTCTCAAGTTTTCTTATAGCACTTTATCTGGTTCTTTCCTTTAACCTTATTAGATTTAGACTGTAAGGTCTTAGAATTTTCACCCCCATGGCCTTGCCCATCATAGATATTTAATACATAGTTGAATGTTGTTCTAAAGCCATATGTTTTATTGATTTAGCTGGGAGGAGTGTTTTGAATTGTGTCTAAACATGATGATAAATTTTTTTAAAAATAAATTTTTATTGATGTCTTTTTTACATAGTTTTCCCCAGTATCTCCTCCCTCCAAAATTTAGCAGATGGAGGGTAGCTGTTCTAATCCATCAAAAACATACTCTTTGCTTATGACTAGTTTACATTTTTGAGGTAGAAATGCTTCTGAAAAGTTTTTTTGCATTTGAAGTTGGTATAGACATTTAGGTCTGTAAAATTAGTTCTCATGGGTATTATCTTTGCCTACAATTAGAGCAAATTTTTGCTAGGTAGTGCCTTGTTTCTGTGGTTTATGGTCAGAGCAACCTGATCTCATAGACACACTTAATTGAGAAATATTAACATGTATTACTACTCAGATATTCTTTTTTTTCCCCAAAAGGATGTCTTTATTAAAATATATCAATAACCTGAAAAATAAATGACACTGTAGAGGTTTTGCTTTATTTTGTTTTTACTTTAAAAATTAGAAATTTCAAGTGATTTCAAGTTGCCTTGAGTCCTTATATTGATTTCCCTTCTTCCTTAGGTGGTTGTTAACAGTGTTAAAAGCCAGCTTTGTTCAGAAAGCCCTTTTCAGTGATTTTCAGCACTATAACTCACCTCTAGTCCTCCTATTTACTGTCCCTGGGACTGTAGGTGGCACAGTGGATGTAGTTGAAGTCAAGAACACCTAAGTTCAAATGTGGCCTCAGATACTTACTAACTGTGTGACCCTGGGCAAGTCACTTCACTCTGCCTCAGTTTTCTCATCTGTAAAATGAGCTGGAGAGGAAATGGCAAATCACTCCAGTATCTCTGCCAAGAAAACCCCAGAGTCATGAAGAGTCAGATACAACTAAGAACAACTTAAATATTGAATTATCATTTTTATTGGAGTGCTATGATTTCATCTGTATAGGGATCTCCCAGTGAGAAAAATTAACTGTACATAATACACATGAGTAACTTCTTTGAAATTTATAGTGTTAGAAAGTTACCTGGGGAATCAATATATTATTCATCATGTTTATGTCACAGGTGAGAATTCTAGGTATTATGATTCAAAGACAAGCTCTATCCATTATTCCATGCCTTTCATTTATGATCTTTAAAATTTCCTTGAAAATACTGTTGCAGCCATTTTGGTTTTTTAATGTACTTTAATCTTGATTACAAAACAATACTTAAATAAAGTATTAATCTTGATATGTTCAAGGGAGCCCTTAGCTTAGACAGTATAAGTTTTATGTTGACTCAACTTTGAAAATGTATTTAAATGTACTTTTTGTCTCTATTTTTAGTTTCATTTGCAATTCTTCCTATGCTGAGATCTAGTAATTAACCTGAAAACGAATTAATCGTACAAAGTAGATAAAATGATTTCACATCATCGCAGTGATGTGACACACCATTGCTTTTTTGTGTTGGTCAGGTCACTTCGTGATACTTGAATGATTATTTCTTGGTAATTACCCCTATAAGCTACTATTCTGGGTAACAGTTCTAATTTCCAGAATATGATTATAATTCTTTCAGTTCTTCAGAGTCTTAAACACTAAGCAATGTCTTAGTTTTAGGGTCTTTTACAAAAGAGAAACTTAATGTATTTTATTTTTATGGTTACATTCAAATATAAGCTAATCTGCAGTTCAGATACAGGTGATAGTCTTCTGATAAGTGTCTTCTGAATATTTTGCTAAAAGAGAAAATTAATGTTTTCCTTCATTTGGTATTGCCAAACTGCCTGTGAAGAAGCCATATTAGAGAACCAGATCATAGAACCTTAGAACCTTGATGTTGAAAGTGACTTTAGCAGTCATCTATTCCAGCCGTTATTAACAGGTTTGGAATTTGAAGTTTAGGAAACACTCAGCAACTAAAGGTTAAGAGACTTGCTTAAAGCCACACAGCGATTTTAACTGGAGACCCGTTCTAGAATCCATGTTTCCCAGTCCCAAATTGGTATCCTTTTCACTCCCATGCCTGCCTCATTTGAACCACCGTAGTGCATCTGTCGTCTTCTGGGCAGTCCTGGAGACCCTCCACATTCACATAATTTGCTTTTTGTGTTGTCACAGCCACCTACCTACTCTATAAGTAATGACTTAATAACTCTTTGTTTTTACTAAGCCCTGAGGGTTACAGAGCTCTTGGATAAGCTTGGAAGAATGGGTGTGGCTACCTGCTGCTAAACTTTGCTTAGTTCAGGTATTTTGTTTTTGGCAGTCTGGTGTTTGGGGGACAGCGGGGAGGGATGTATCCAGGAACCTAATAACACCAAGAACCCTCCTATCTCATAAAAAGAGTATTTAGTTTGAGGTTCATTTGTTTTAAAAAGCTTCCCTCTTAGGATTGGCTTATTAACTATTCACCACTCAGGACATTCTGTCTCTCCCTTTTGTGTGGATCTTCCCCCCCACTTTGGGATGTGCTGCTTCACTTGTGTGTATCTTAGCTGCTTTCATTGCTCTGCTCAGAAACTGTCCCCCAAAATGAAGCTTTTCTTAAACGTGTCCCATCCAGGTTGTCCGTGAACTCTCCCTCCTAAAATTACTTTGTATTTATTTTATCTGAGTACCTGCTGTGTCATGCTCCCTTTCTCTCCATCCTTTGTATAATGCTTCCCCACACCCAACCTTAGAATCAGATCATTAAGGGTAAGGAAGATTTCTTTTTTTGTCTTTATATCTCATTGCTGTGCACAGGTGGGAGGGTGTTGGTAGCTGTAAGTATTTGTTGAATTTTGAATTTATATAAATTCTCTCTGAAGGGTTAAGTTGGTTAAGTTGGTTTTAGGTCGACACCTAGAAATCTGCTCTAGTATTTTGAGGGGGAGGGAGGTGCAGAGTATGGAGAAAGGTAGAAGATAATTTCCAATTATAGTACCACATCTGCTTTAACCAGTTACATAGACATGAGTTGTGTAGAGCTTCTGTCTTGGGGTCTACATTTCTGCTACTTTGAGTAGACCAAGCTAAAAAAGTATTTTTATAATCTCATCTGGCTGTTTTCAACATTAGCAAAAGCCAAAACCACAACTTAATTTTGGTCTTTTATTTTTTATTTATATATATATATATATATATTTTTTTTTTCCAAGTACTGTTAATACTTGGGCTGTACTGTGAATATACAGTTCTTAGTGTCTCTCAACTTGGATACTCAAATGGATCTGTGATCTCATTGATTCTAGATTTCCTTTGGTAATGTCTGTAGGAAGGATTTTGTAGAAATCTTAGCAAACTCTAGAAACTGAAGTTTTGAGGTTCTCCATCTAGTCTAGGTTTGGAGAAATCACTTAAAATCTCCATTGTATCAGATTGGTCAGATTGATATTTAGGTGAGAAGCAGGAAGAAATGTTTCATTGTGGAAAGCACCCTGGCCTTGGAGTTAGAACTGTGAGTGTCTCCTAGCTGATGGGCCTTTTTGGTCTGTGTTAGGTTTGGGCTAGATGATCCTTCTAGTCTTTAACATTATGTGATGCTATGAAAATGGAGATTTGTGTTGTGAATTGCCCAGCGTTAAAAAATGCTTGCGCATTATCTTTTTCTGACTTGTCAAATCAGAAGAAAGAGATGAAGGAAAAAATAGCACATAAAATAAAGGATTTCCTGAATTAATCATCTCTCTCCAATTTAAAAGTTTTTGTTAAAATACCGCACCTTGTTTATTATGAAATTTAAAAAAAATGTGTGGCAATTAAAAAAACTGAATTAACTGAGCTTTAAGCTTTGAAAGAGGAAGTGAGGCAGGGAGCATAGATCCTCCTGATCAAAGAGGCTTTGATCTCATGTTGGTCAGCTTGAAACAAATTGGTGCTACCTGGTTGGGTGGAAGACTTGTTAGCCTCTTCTTAGGTGGGGAAGCCTGTACAACTGGCCTTCCCCACAGTGTTCATGAACAGGACGATGCCTGTACTCTGTTTTTGTACTTTTTTTACCATAGAATTTTTAGTATTTTAGAACTGTTTCCTTCAAAGAGATGGCTAAAATATATTTTGATGGTTGAAGGGCCATGTTTCAGATAGAAAATTCAATTATGTGGACCCCAAAGAGCATCCTGGCTCTTGATATGTAATCTTAGCTTTTTCTTTTTACACACACAGAACCACCACTGCCCAGTTGCAGTAGTTGGCGGCGTCCAAAGCTTTCTGGTCCCCCCCCCCCTTTTTTTTTTAAATCCAGAAGGAGACCGTGAAAGTCGGTTTTTGCTTATGCAGAAGCAGCCAAATTGAGTTGCTGCAAAGGATGGTTTGTACATGAAGCCCCATCCTTTACCCTTAGCTTAATTGTGACCCTGTAGGAACATCTGCTCTTTATGCCATTTACTCCCTTCTAGAAGTCCAGAGGCGTGGGTTCCTAACCCTGCCTTAGACTCTTAAAACTCTGGCCAAGTCCTGGAGAGGAATAATGCTTCGATGTCTTCTTAGGGCCCTTTTAGTTCTACATCTATAACCTAATGATCATACCATATTAGCTAAGAGAAATATCTATCTTCTGTTTATAAATCAAAAAAGAATTTTGTCATGACTGAGAAACTCCTATGGTTATCACTTCAGTTTTCTTGTGAAGTCAGGTTTAAAGAACCCCTGCTGTGATGTTTAAACCCTTGACCTATTCCAGAAATCTCTTGAAACTTCACAGGTCACTCACCTCTTTCTCCTCTAATTAAATTTTCTTTTCCTCAAGCACCAATATTCAGGTTGAATTTTAAAAATAGTCATAGTTTTTATTATGAGTTTTTTGTGATTTAATGAATAGTATAGTGGTGTTTATATTTTTTTTTCATTTCTAGTATATAGTAAATATCTTAGCTAGGTTATGGATTAAATAGGACTTTTTGAACCAGCTTAGAAACCTAACCACCATAACATTGTTTCTTTGGGAAAATGTGTTCATTATTCAAAATAGCTTACTTAGTGAAGAACTTAGGAATATATAACCCATCCATTTATAATTTCACATGTACTGGAATATTTGATCTGGAGCTTCCTGTATCCTGAACGTAATAACTTATCCTTATTGACTCATGGTCATCATTTAGAAAATGGGGTACTTGTGCTTGCTTGCTGCAGGTGTTATTTGCAATTGGGTGGTGGTGGGACATAGCTGGCCATCATTCTTCTATATGCTTTGCGCACCGCGTTATTAGAGAATCTTTTGGGCTTAGCACAATTTCTGACTGTAGTAGATGCTTAACAAATATCTTTTCCTGTATGAATAAACTGATTTTATTAATTTGGTAAAACTGTTTACAGGATAGTGTGTTCAGAAATTAATTGGGAAAAGGACTTATATGTACAAAAATATCTATAGGAGCTATTTTATAGTGGCAAAGAATTGGAAACTGAGGGGATACCCATCAATTGGGGAATGTTTGAACAAGTTGTGGTATGTGATTGTGATGAAATACTACTGTAATATAAGAAACGATGAAGGGGACAGTTTTTTAAAAAAAACCTGGAAAGGTGCAAAGTGAAATGAGCAGAACCAGGAGAACAATCTACACAGTAACAGATCATCAACTGTGAAAGATGTAACTGCTCTGACCAATACAGTAGTCTATGTCAGTTCCAAAGGACTCGTGATATAAAATGTTGAACTGAGTGCAGATTGAAGCAGGTTTTTTTCCTCTTTATTTTTCTTGCCTCCTTTTTTTCCTGCAGCATTGCTCATGTTGAAATATGTTTTGTGTAACTTCATATGTATAATGGATATCATATTTCTTGCCTTCTCAGTTGGGTGGGAGAGGGTTAGGGCTCTTTATCTGAAATCCTGTGATCTTGTGAATCTGGTAGAATTAATATAGCTTAGTTTTGAAGTGGAATTTTGATGTAGGTTAAGAGGTCATGGGAGAGGGATTCGGAGTTTTTGCTGTAAGGAGGGAGGAATAAATATGAACTGAGAATTTGGGAAACAGGAGATGTTGGTGAGGTGCCATAGTAGAAGGTTTGGGGACATTGTAGTGCACCGTAGGTGCCTAGAGGTAGAAGAGTAGTACGGAAATGGGAGGGTTTCAAGGACAAATTTCACAATTTTGCTTATGGCAAAAAAACTACTCTTTGCTCTCTTTTGTGATATACCCCAGTTCTGTAATTTCTCTTTTAGTAGAAAAGCAACCAAGTGAATTTGGGAAATATTTTAGTCATTATTAAATAATAATAAGGCTCTTTGGGACCTTTGGAATTCATCTAGCCCCCATTCATTCTGTAAATGAAGAAATGGTCTCAGATGTGAAGTGACTTGCCAAGATGTCACTCAAATAGTGACTTGGGATTTGAATGACTACATTTTCCTGTATCATTTTGTTATAAATAGAAATGTAAGCTTTGCAATCTAAATGTCCTTAATAAATAACTTTCTTTTCTTCCTCATATAGAGGATTCCAGTGTACCAGAAACTCCAGAGCCTGAAAGAAAATCAGGTGTGTCATATTTCAGGAATCAAAAAGGAATACAGTTTATTGATTTATCTTCTGACAGTGAAGATTTTGGCTCCCCAAATTGTTCCAATAGAAATCAAGACGAAAAGTCTGAAAGAGAGCCAGTGATTATAGTGTAAGTAGAATATTTTATTTTACAGTCATGGAATATTTGCAGCCCACTTTTTAAGTGATATTTTATGAATGATCCAGGTGCCGTACTTGTCCTTCTTTCTTTTAGTTTGGCCATTTCTTTGGTTTAAGATAGACCTTAGACCAAATTTCACTTTTTTTTTTTTTTTTTTAAGTTAAAGACTGCATTACCCTTCTCATCCAGGCTGCAAGTACAGAGGCTGCCCATGGGTTCAATTCCACTATTAACCCACATTTGAGCTTTGACTTCCTCTTTTTCTGACATGGGCCAGTTCTTACTTCCCAAGGCAACCTAATGGTCCCCTTTTCCCAGAGGCTTCATCATATTGATACCAGATTTAGTGAGGACACTCCATCAGCTTAATCTCCTGCAGCCCATTAACTCCAGAGTTCAAGAGATACCATCCTCAGCCACTCTGGTAGTTGAGATTGCAGATGTGCATTGCTATGCATAAAAAGTTTTACTTTTTGAGGAAGTTTCTTGCATGCAGTCTCTGAAGAAATTTAACTCCCTATTTAGCTTATAAGTAAATTTTGTATTTAGTTAGGTTGAACCTTATAGGTACTTATTTCACTCTCTGTGTGTTAAAAATAAGCAGAGTAATAGGCATTCTTTAGCAGAGCATCCGAGTGATAATACAGGTCATGTTATACTAGTTTGGATTAATTGGGGAGGGGAGATGTATACACACGCACACATATACACACTTTGTTGTTGTTTTTGCATGTTTTAGAGGTAGACTAGGATATCCCTTCAGCTGATTATAAGAAAAGCTAGGTTTGTCAATAGAGCTTTTCATGTCCATTGAATAATTTTTATTAGACTATTAAATATATAATCTTGATTATTTTTAAAAATACTCAAGTAAGAATACTTAGATAAGGAAATAATTCTATATGGAGAAAAATTTTCAATTGTGAAATCTGATATTTGGGGATAATTGTTACTTAAGTTTTTTTAAAAATTTGCTTTGTATACTCAAATGAAAATTTGTAGTTTCATTTAAAAAACATGTTATTTTTTACTTTTTCTGTAATAAACATCAGTTTGTTAGCATGAGGATATCATATAAAAATAACAGACCACAAGAATTGGGCTTATTCTATAGGGGTCAGAACTCTTAACATTGAAGGTTAAGAAGAGCTTTCTGAACAGATAACTGTTGTAAAATAGTATGGTGGTGAGGCCCTACTTTACCAGAGTTGTTCATACCTTAGAGGCTGGAAAACTATGAGTGATGTTGTAGACTTGATTCTTATTTTGGTAAGAGTTAGATTGACTGACTTCTGAGTTCCCGTCCATGGAACCTGGGATTCTATTATTCTTTGTTCACTAAGAAGCAGAAATAACTGTCACAGGAAAAGAAATGATGGCAATCTTTTAGCCAAAAGTTTTTTTAATGCCTTATTTTTGTGGGATGGTTTTCTTAGGTGTTTTATGTTTCATATTATAAGTAAATCTGATTTCCATAAAGAAACCTTATATATAGGGAAATGTTTCTGACCCAATATTTGGTGCCTACCTTCTTTATAGAAAAGACTCTAAATACCAACTTAATCCATCACAGGTTTTGTATCTGTGTAACTAATTGATTAGGCAAAAAGAAATATGGTGGCTTGTGGTTGTTTGAAGGATAAAGCTACATGCAACAAATAACAGGCTGACCTAGGGAAAGTCACTGGGCCTTGGTTGCCTCTTGTAAAATAATGAGTGTGGACCACAGGATCTCTGAGAGTCTTTCAGAGTGCTAATGTTCTTTAGTTTACCCCTTGTCTTCTACCCCCCATGCGGGCATAATGTCTTTTTCTTTTGTTAGTGATTCAGAATGTAATGGCCATTCAGAGTGAGCATTATCAGGACATCTTCAGTCACTTAGGCAGACTTTACTCATCTCCCTTCTAAAAAATCCTGCCATCATCCTCTCTCAGGCGCACTAGAACAGCAAGCATTTTATATAGCAAACTTGAGGGGAGGGAGAGGAGAACATACAGGAGGTATAGGTCAAGTTGCATGGTCCTCTTTTTCCTCCTCCCCTGTACTTCTAATGAACAGTTTTCAGAGGGAAAGAAGATTGACAGGCCGAAGTTCTATAGGCCTCATTCACTATTGCCTCATAGACAGGCAAATTGAGTCGATTTCAGTTGTGTGTGTGTGTGTGTGGGAAATGTTGACTTATACACTTAGCTGTTCATTCATGAAAAAGTTCTTAATACATTTCTGGTAAGTCTGGGCTGATCTTAATATTGGCAAAAAAGAATTTTTTTTATATTTTATGGAATGCATTACAGGGAAAACTCTCATTTCTTCAACTGCTAATGCCTTCCCTTTCAAACCCTTAACTATTTTGCATGTATTGTATTTATTCTCTGTTTGCCTGTAATTATCCTTGTCCTACCCCATTGGCGCATTTCATTGTGTCTCTGGCACCTGGCACAGTGCCTGGCACATAGCAGTCCGTTAACAAATACTTGTTCATTATTTGTAGTAGCACTTGTAATGAATCTAAATGTCTTTTCTCCTGCAAACGATGCCAGTTCTGAGCAATCTGAAGATGAGCAGACTGAAGAGGATCATGATGTGACAGAAAGAAATGACGATGTCTCGGAGTTGGAAGACCTTAAAGATGCAAAGCTTCAGACTTTGAAGGAGCTGTTTCCCCAAGGCAGTGACAGTGATTTAATTAAGGTAAAAAAAAAAGACCTCTTCCCATGACTCTGTTAGAGATTGTTGCTAACCATTTTTAAATATCTTATATCTGGGGATGCAGACATGGTAAAGTTTATTAACTTTTGTATTTTGGGCAAATGTCATTGTGTTGTGTAATAATGCCATCATGTAATATATAATGTGTTATTGTAACACAGTACAATATTGTGAAATAATAAATGCCAATAATGTACTTGTCTAGATGTAAACATCTCATGTTATATATATCTGGGGAAGGGGATAATCCCAGATATTTTTGGCTTATGTATTATTCTTCTTTGGTCCAGTTCTGTGATTTATTGATGTAAATACGTAAATGTAAATCAGGAAAACCTGGTGAGAAAACGCCAGCCACGGACTTCTGCACCTTGGAGCATTGAGGTACTTAGTAACTTGTCCCTCCCCTGCCCGGAGGGACATGGTGCAGTACTATTAGATGTAGGAATGGAAAAGCCAGACAGTCTGACTGAGAATGGCTCCCCATCCTACCCAGCCCTCACCCCAGTTATTCTGCCTTCTCATGTGTTGAATTGGTGATTTGATTACATTGGTGACCCTCATTAGACAAGTCATTTCACTTCTCTGGGCTTCAGTTTCCTTATCTGTGAAATGATAGTATCAGACTAGATTCCATACAAAATCCCTTCCATTTCAAAAGCTGTGATACCAGGAATCAATGTGTTTTAATGGACAAGAGTTAATACAAGTATCTCACATTATAAGAAAAAAACAGAAGTCCTAATGAAGTCTGTTAAGCAGGGAATATATAGTGCAATGTAGGGGGGAAAGCCCTGACCTGGGACCCAGAGAATTAGGTTTGACTTCTGGCTTTGCCTCTTTTTATCTGTGTGACTTTGGAGAATTCTGTCTCTTTACTTCTTCCAACCTTATTCTCCATATCTAAGATGATGGTGGAGCTAATGCAGAGGGTGTCAAAGCTGACCTAGATGACATTTAAGTCCATTTGAAGCCCAAAAGTTTTAGGTTCTGTGTTGTGTATTCTATAGATCCTTGTTACTGTAACTTTTTTCAGGTTCCAGCGGTGTTATCTTAGTGCTGACCCTGAGAATGATGGCCAAGTGATTAGTAAGAGGAGTGCAGTTGTTTAGGTAGCCTCCGTCTTGTCATTAGTCTTTTGTATGGCAAGTCAGGGATGCTGTGGCTGACAGTGCAGCAGTGATTCAGAGGCAGCACAGCTTAAGACTCCAAAGTAAATTTCTGCATGAGCTCCAGCTTCCTATATGACTAATGTGTTGGAAAACAACAGTATAAAGCATCAGAAAGGTCCAGGCTTCCTCTGTCCTGCCTTGCCAAGGTTTTATATTGGTTCATTAAGGGGATTTTTTTTTTCCCCCATTTCTGGTTTTACAGTTTTTTGGTAGAAAAATAGACTTTAGTGGATGATCAGTCATGTAGAATTTTTCAGGCATATTTTATTCTTATGGCAGTAATGTTGGTTTTTAGGCGAATCATGCATATTTGATAATCTGGATTGCTTTATCACTCATCAAGATAACCGTTTCCTTAAAGTACTCTGTTTTAAATATGAGAAAATGTATATGATGAAAGTGCAGAGTCAGTTATGGAGGCAGCAAGATGGTGTAGTGGATAGAGCGCTGGGCCTGGAATTCAAATCCTGCCTCAAACACTGGCCACCTGAAGTTGCTCACTCAGCCTTTGAGTGCCTGAGCTTCCTTATCTGTAAAACTATACCTACTACCTCTCCGCCTTGGTTTGAGGATCAAGTAGGATAATTGTGAAGGGCTTTGTGAACCTACAAGTGCTAAGCAATTCCAGCTATTTTGTTAATGTTCTAGATGGGTGGATTTACCAAGTACCCAGTGTATCCTTAAGTGGCATTGGTAGACAGAGAGCCACCTGGCCAAGTATCTTAGGAACTCCAGCTGCAGAATATTGAAAGAATGTTATGGGTTTATAAATTAATGGTTTATATACAGTGATTAAGCATTCAACAAGAAAGCTTTTAACATTTTTAAACAAAATGCCTTATACAATACAATGATTCAAGACAATTCTAAAGGACTTGTGATGAAAAATGATGTCCATCTCCAGAGAAAGAACTGGAATCTGAATGCAGATCAAAGCATACTTTTTTCTTTACTTTCTTTATTTTTCTTGTCTTTTTTTTTCTTTTTTGGGTTGTTTTTTTTTCAGTCTGTTTTCTTTCATAATCTCTGTAATGTGGAAATGTGTTTGCATGACTGTACATGTATAACCTATATCAAATTGCTTGCTTTAGTAAGGGGAGAAGGGAAAGAGGGAAAGAATATGAAACACAAATTATTTTTAAAGAATGTTAATTGTTTTTATGTGTAATTGGGAAAAACATTAAATCAAGAAAAAAATGCCTTATATAAGTAGAAAATTACTCAAGCTGACATAGCAGGAAATTTGACTGTTTAGCTTTTTTGAAGGAAGTAGGTTTCAGTATCTTTTAAAGGTATTTTGGAAAACTTGGACTATGAGACTGAAACAGAATTGATTATGCTTGTAATAAAGAAAAGACTGCCATGGGTATTTTATGGATTTGTTATCTTTTTATGCCACCTTCATTTCCAAATGTATCCATTCCACCTCTCCTCCTGCATTTCTTATAACAGAGAACAAAAGAGAAGGAAATGAAGCAGGTCTACAAGCCTAACAAATCACCTCAGTCTGATGGTGGTGTCAGTGTTCCCCAGCTCTGCAACGAGGAGGAGGAGGTGCTATGCCATGAGCATATAGGAGAGGGAAAAGTACTTAAGACATATTGCAAAATTGAACTATAGTTTGAACTAGGCAGGAAGAGGTCAGAGCTTTTTAAAAAAATTAAGATTATCAGTTCAGTTTTTTCTGTGTACAGTGAAATAATCAAGATTCTAATTTAAGCTCTGACTTCTTCCTGACTAGTTCAAACTCTACATGTTCAACTTTGCAATGTGTCTTAATATTACTGTGCAGATAAATAAATAGAAAATCTAACATGTTGAACCTTTTAAAAGTCTAAAATATTAGCTATGATTTTAGAGTCAGTTTGGTGTAGTGGACTTATTGGTCAAATCTCTGCTGTGGTGTGACTCTGACCAAGTTATTTCAGTTTTCCTGGGTCTAGTTTCTTCAATCTGTAAGGTAAAGAGATGGCATGAGAGTTATGTATAAAGGCTTTTCCTTTTCTTAAATTCAGTGATCCTATGTGAAGAATTAAATTAAATATATTGAAATATTTAAATGATCAGGAAAAAATAAGATGATTGACTTTTTTCAGAATGTGTGTGTCTGTGTTGTGTAGCTATATACACACACACACAATGCTTAGGCATGAAGCAGAGGGGTTTTAACTTTTATGAAGGTAGTGGTTAGTAAAGGGGGTAGTTTTTGAGGCCTTTGTATTTTTATCTTTCATTGTATCACCCATCACTTATCATAGTAGCACAATGTCTGACACATAATAAGGTGCTTTCTAAATGCTTGGGGACTGAATGATTATTTTTGAACTTTTTTCCCCCTTATAATTTTGAAAAAAGTGTCAAGAATGAGTAAACGCAAAGCTTTGGCTGACATTATATATCCTTATGCTTTTCTCTTATTCTATGGTGTTTATTCTTTAAATATTTCAAATTCTGTTACTTTAGTAAACTTGGCTTAGGATTTTTGCTTAATTCTCACAATTAACTTTTTCTCTCATTTTTTTTATCAGTTGATTGAATCAACAAGTACAATGGATGGAGCAATAGCTGCTGCCTTGCTGATGTTTGGTGAAGGTATGTCTCACTTGCTAGTAAGTTGGGTCAGTTAAGAAGCTGTATAGGAGTAAAGAGCTCTTCTCTGAAAGGATCTGTCATGGCCAGCAGTTGCCATGTTTAAAAGAAAAGATGATATCCTACTTTTGAGGAGCTCACTCACAGTATAATGGAAGACAAGCAAACAATTATGTTCAAAGCAGATAAATATACAGTAAATTGGAGATAATCAACAGAGGGAAGGCACTAGAGTTAAGGGGGATTGGGAAAGGCTTCCTGTAGACAGTGAGATTTTAATCGTTCCTGAAAGGAAGCCAGAAGGTAGAGATAAGGAGGGAGAGGATTCCAGGTATAGAGGACAGCTTGTGAAAATGCCAGGAACTGTGTCTTACTCAAGGACAAACAAGGAGGCCAGTGTCACTGGTTCACAAATTATATGGCGGGAGAGGAAGTCTGAAAGGTATAGGAGTAGGAAGATTATAAGAATCTTTGAATGCCAAAGGATAATATATTTGATCTTGAAGGTGGTAAGGAGTCAATTGAGTTTATTGAGTAGGGAATGATGTAGTCAGACCTGTAATTGTGGAAGATCATGTTAGCTGATGAGTGGAAGATGGACTAGAGTGGGGAGAGACTTGTGGCAAGAAGACCAGTGAGCAGACTATTGTAGTAGTCCAAGCTAGAGATGAAGGCCTGTACTGGGGCGGTGGCAGTGTAGGAGTAGAGAAAGGGGACATATATGAGAGATAGGATAAAATCGACAGGCCTTGACAGTGGGAGTGAGAGAGAGTAATGAATCAAGGATGATACCTAGGTTATAAGCATGGGTAGCTGAGAGGATGATGTCAACAGTAATAGGAAAGTTAATAAAAAGAGCAGATGATTTTAGGGGAAAAGATAATGAAGTCAGTTTTGAACACGTTGAGACTACAAGACAGCCAGTTCAAGAAAGAGGCAGTTGGAGATGTGAGCCTGGAGGTCAGAAGAGAGGTTAGGGCTGGATAAATAGATTTGAGAATCATCAGTATAATTGAATTCACAAGAGCTGATGAGATCATGAAGTGAAAAAGTTTAAAAGAAAAAGAGAAAAGGACCCAGGATAGAGCTGTGGAGTACCCTACAGTTCTCATTCATGACCTGAATGAAGATCCAGTGCAGGAGAGGGAAGAGGTGGTCAGATAGATTTAAGGAGAACCTGGAAAAAGTAGTGTCACGAAAACCTACCCAGAAGAAAGTATAAAGGAGAAGAGAAGAGTGGGCCCTTCTTTGGTACTGTCCGTCAGTATCAAAGGCTGCAGAAAGGTCAAGAAAGAAGAGCATTGAGAAAAGGCCATTAGATTTGGCAACTAAAAGATTGTTAGTCATTTTTAGGGAGCAGTTTCATTTGAATGGTGAGGTCAGAAAGAGACTGTAGAGAGTTACGAGGAGACTGAGAGGAAAGGAAGTGGAGTACCTGTTGTAGATGGCCTTCTTAAAACGAAGAGAGCTGTGTGGGATGCTAACTGGCAGGGATGGAGGGATCAAATGAAGGGCTTTTAAGGACTAGGGGAAACATGGACATGTTTGTAGGCAATAAGGAAGCAGCCAGTCTACACCGACTGAACTGGAGCACAGCTTGAAAAGTGCTGTTCTACCTTAGGGAGGCTGTACCTCGATATTGTCAGCTTGAACCTCCTTGGGAAAAGAATACACTTGACTGTTACAGTGTTGTCCTCAATCTTTCACTTAAGGCCAAGAATTCATTAAATTTATAGAATGTATTCATACAGTGAGATTAATTATGCTCTTTCTTTGTAAAGTAACTATGATTTAGTTGTAGCAACTAGTGTTTTTTTCTTATTTTAGACTCAAACACCAGAACTCAAATACAGAATAGAAAAAAAAGAAAAAGAAACATATCATAAACTTAAATATCAAAACTTAACTACAAAGTAAGAAAAAAAAGCATGTCTTCACACAGCAGAACATATGAGAGGATTCAAAATACATAGCAATAAATTTTCAAGAAAGCCTGTATGATAAATATTGCATGTTATGTTGAGAGCTGTCCATCTTTTCTTTGCTTCCTTGCAAGTTTTCTTTTGTTCTCTGCTGTGCATTTTGTTCTTTTTCCCCCTTTCCAACCCTCCTCTTCACCCCCAACAATTAAGTGCAGATATATTTATATAGATAGATACATACATACATATACTTACACATATACACATACATACATATATATATACACATACATACATTACATATGTACACATATACTTTCCCTAACAAATTCTGCACCTGATCTTTGTTTGTGTTTGTGCTTATCTCTTATTTCTTATCCCTCCTGACTCCTAGTTTGCTTCTACCCTCTACTTTGCCCTCGTATTACTTAGCTTGTCCCTCCTTCCCCCCACTGCAACTAGTGTTTTTAAAGTAAAATTCTGTGCATGCTCATCTTTGACATTTTTATACTAAAATAATAATTTTAAACTTTTATATATAGTACAGATTTTGCCTTTTAGCCATTTCTGTGTACTTGAAGGAATCAGGCATCATACCATTACCTAAACTTCTCTGAGAGCAGATGTTTAAGGAGGTGAAATTCTTTATTAACAAAAATTACAGCTATTGCTCTTTTTAGGCAAGAGTAAGCATGTCTAGGTGAATTGGCATAAATCGTCTAACTTGAGGCACGTTTTTTAGACATGGAAATGACACCGAACACCTGCCTTCTTGCCTCAACAAATATATTTCTTTTTATAAAAGGAATTTAGTAGATTAGGTGAAGAAGAGGTGAATTCTCCTATAGTAAATTTTCTTTTTATCACACAAAAATCAGGAATATATCTCAGTACATTAATTAGATTATTGCAAGAGCCTATAATAGCCTTCAGAATTATCATGGTATATTGAAATGAACACTAGGTAATTCCATCAAGAAGCATTTATTAAGTGCCTACTATGTGCCAGGCACTGTGCTAAGTGCTAGGAATAGACAGAAATGCAAAAAAAGTTTCTGGTCTCAAGGAGCTCACAGTCTAATGGGAAAGACAACATACAAACAACTATGTACAGGTTTTAAAGGTTAAAAGACCCAGATTCTAATATTGATTGTGCTACAAACTGTTGTGACTTTGGCAAGTGAGAAGAGGGTCATATGAAACTGAGTTGGATAAGATCCCCTATAACTCAGAAGTTTTCTGGTCTGGTAAGGAATGTTATTGAATTAATAGTTGGGAATATACTTTTTCTTCTTCTAAAATTACATTGTGGGGCAGGGGAGGGTGGACCAGTACTGTGATAGGTGATTACTTATAGTTCTGAAAAGTGTTATATTTTAAAAATGCTTTAAAAGTTTTACAATTCATTCTTCTTATATAATTTTGCTACAATATTTATTTTAAAATGTCACTTTTTAAAAGGTCATCTATATATATCATATGCATTATTCATTCAGCAGATTTCTTTCAATTGTGAATTTTAATAGGAGATGACAGTTGGGCTATTAACAACCTTCTTATTTTTATTTTAACATGGTGCTTCTGTTTTAGCACAGCTAGGATTTGTGGCAGTCTTTGCCTTTGTCAGGCAAAAGTGAAAACTTAGATACTACATAGGTAACAGAAAAGTGACTCATATAGCATTATATAACACTTAGTAGCAAGTTTAGATCTTACTTTTCTGTCTTCAGTGATTCTTTTTTGGTTGCATTACTCAGACCTTCACTCTTGAGTGACCCCTACTCACCCTTATCCCCTCCCAGTGTAGCAACATTCAGATCTCTGTCCTAAAAATCAAGCAAACCTTTCCTCTCCCTTATGGTCCCTTTAAGCTACTGTTTGTGCTTCTAAATCTTGAGGAGTCTATGCTTACTCCATTCTGCCCATTTATTTCTATTTTTTTTTTAAATTTTCAATCTATTATTTATTTTTAGCATTCTTATCTTTTTAAATTTTGAGTTCCTAATTCTCTCCCTCTCTCCCACTCCCTACCCCACCCACTGAGAAGGCAAGCAGTATATCAATTATACACGTGAAATCATGCAAAGCATTTCTATATTAGCTATATATATATTTATTTATTTTTAAAGCAAGAAAAATAAAGGGAAAAATATACTTCATTTTGCACTCAGTTCATTCTGTCTCTGGAAGTAGATATCTTTTTTCATCATGACTCCTTTGGAATTGTATTGGATCATTATATTAAATGGAGTAGCCAAATCTTTCACAGTTGACCATCATTAAAATATTGCTATTGTTGTGCACAGTGATCTCTTCGTCTTCTCACTTTACTTTGCACCAGTTCTTATAGGCCTTGCCATGTTTTTCTGAAATCATTCCCCTCATCATTTCCCACAACACAACAGTACTCTCATCATAATCATATGCCACAACATGTTCAGCCATTCCCCAGTTGATAAGCATCCCCTCATTTTGCAATTCTTTGCCACCACCAAAAGAACTGCTATAAATATTTTTGTCCATATAGGTCCTTTTCCCTTTTTTTTTCGATCTCTTTGGGATACAGACCAAGTAGTGGTATTTCTGGGTCAAAGGGTATTGCACACTTTTATAGCCCTTTGGGCTTGGTTCTAAATTGTTCTCCAGAATGGTTGGACCAGTACACAATACCAGGAGTTCATTAGTGTACCTATTTTCTCTTTATCCCCTCTAGCATTTGTCATTTCCGATAGGTACCTCAGAGTTGTTTTGATTTGCCTTTCTCTAATCAGTGGTGATTTTTTTAGAGCATTTTTTCATATAGCTATAGGTAGCTTTGATTTCTTCTGAAAACTGCCTACTTATATCCTTTGACCATTTAGTAATTGGGTAATGACTTATTTTTATACATTTGACCCATTTTTGTAGTTAGTACATTTTTGAGAAATGAGGCCGTTATCAGAGAAACTTGTGAAATATTTTGATATTACTTCATTTTCCGTGGTACCTTTTAGCAAAATGTAGTTTCTCAGATTATCCCTTTTAACTATATCTATTTTTACTTTTGCTTTGTCTGAGATTATGATTGTTTCCCCTGCCTTTTCTATTTTAACTCTGTGTGTGTTTTTCTGTTTCAAGTGTGTCTATTATAAACAGCATATTACTGGATTCTAGTTTATAATCCGTTCTATTATCTGCTTCTGTTTTAAGGGAGAGAGCATCCCATTCCCATTCACTGTTACGATTACTATTTCTCTCCATGTATTTCCCTTTGTCTCTTTTTCTTCTGTTTCTTCTTTTGTCTCTCCTGAAAAGTCTGTTTTCCTTGTAACCACTGCTTCCTTTTATCTGTCTTCCCTTTTCCTGTTTCCCCCTTCTCTTACTCCCTTCCTCTCATTTCTCCCTGTTGGGTAAATTGCATTTCTACACCCCACTGAGTGTGTGTGTACGGTCTCCCCTCTTTGACCCAGCCCCGGTAGGAGGGAGGTTTAAGCATTGCCCACGTTCCCCACCAGTCTCCCCTCCACTGTAAAAGCTCTTCTTTGAGTGCCTCATTTATGTGAGAAAACTTTCCCATTCTTCCTCTCTCTCTTCTGCCTTCTCCCAGTGCATCTCTCTTTCTCATCCCTTCATTATTTTGGAGATCATTCATATCCATGACCTCTATGTAAATTTCTTTCAACTACCCCAATAATGATAAAGTTCTTAGGATTTACATTTATCATCTTTCCCATACAGGAATGTGAACTGTTTAACTTTATTGAGACCCGTATGATTACACTTTCATGTTTACCTTTTTATGCTTTCCTTGAATCTTATGTTTGAATGTCAGATTTCCTATTTAGCGCTGGTCTTTTCATCAGGAATTCTTGAAAGTCCTCTTATTTTTATTAAATGTCCATTTTTTTCCCTAGAAGGATTATACTCAGTTTTGCTTGGTAGGTTATACTTGGTTGTAATCCAAGCTCCTTTGCCTTCTGGAATATCATATTCCAAGTTGTCCCCCCCTCACTCCCCTCCTTTTACATGGGAGCCACTGAATCTTTTGTGATTCTGACTGTGGCTCTACAATATTTGAATTATTTCCTTCTGGATGCTTGAAATATTTTCTTTTTGAGCTGGGAGCTCTGAAATTTGAATAGTTTTCATTTTGCAATCTCTTTCAGGAGGTGATTGGTGGATTCTTTCTATTTCTATTTTACCCGGTGATTCTAGAATATCAGAGCAGTTTTCCTTGGTAATTTCTTGAAATATGATATCTATGCTTGCTCTTTGATTGTGGCTTTCAAGTAGTCCAGTAATTCTTAAATTATCTCTCCTTGATCTATTTTCTAGGTCAGTTATTTTTCTGATGAGATACTTCACATGTTCTTTTTTTCATTCTTTTGACTTTGTTTTACTGTTTCTTGATGTCTCGTAGAGGCATTAGCTTCCACTTGCCCAGTTCTAATTTTTAAGGAATTACTTTCTTCAGTGAGTTTTTGTACCTCTTTTTACATTTGGTCAGTTCTCTTTTTTTAAAGTGTTTTTTCTTCATATTTTTTGTACCTCTTTTATCAAGGTTTTGACTGTCTTTTCATAATTTTCTTGGATCACAATTTCTTTTCCCAATTTTTTCCTCTACTTTCCTCTACTCTTTTTCTTTTAACTCTTCCAGGAATTCTTGTTCAACTTGAGTCCCATTAGCATTTTTCTTTTCAGATTTTTTTGTAGCTTTTTTCACATTGTTGTCTTCTTCTGAGTTTATGTCTTGGTCTTCACTGCCAGCTTAGTAGTTTTTTATGGCCAAATTCTTTGTTGTTGTTGTTGTTGTTTGCTAATTTTTCCAGCCTATTTCTTGACTTTGAACTTTATTTTAAAGTTGGGCTCTCCTTACCTGGAGGTGGGAAGGCACTTCCCAAGCATCAGGCTTTTTCATACTGCTGTTTTCAGAGCTACTTCTGAAAGGTGATGTGATCCTGGAAAGGAGGTATGGTCACTGCTCTCTTGGTCTGCATTCTGGGCTTTAACCAGAAAGCACCCCTGGTCCCCAGCAGCTACAAGTGCTTTGGAACTATGAACAGAATCCCTGCTTCCTGGGGACCAACCACCAGCACCTCTCTCAACCCTGAGACTGTGACCCAGAACTGTGTAAGATCAATAGAGTTGCCAATTAATGCCAACAAAGAGTCTCCTTTTTTGGAGGGGGGGTGAGAGGCACTCGGGTAAGTGATTTGCCTAGGGTCACACAGCTAGTAAGTATCATGTGTTTGAGGCCAGATTTGAACTCAGGTCCTCCTGACTTCAGGGCTCATGTTCTATCCACTGTGCCACCTAGCTGCACCCCCCCTCCCCAAATAATCTCTTTCTAACCAGTTGTCCTACCCCTTTATCATCTCTGGACTGAGAGCCTCCACCCCAGTGTCACAATCTTCTACTGAACTTCTGTTGTTTCTTAGGCTGGAAAAGTATCACACCCTGACCTTTTATTGTCTCTGGCACTCCAAAATATGATGTGAGCTGTTATTTTAGAGTTGTTGGAGGGTCATGTTGAGAGAGTTCAGCTATGTTGCCTCTGATCTGCCATTTTGGCTCCAAGGACTCTGACCATTTATTTCTCAGCCCTTGCATTCTAGCTTTTAACCTTAACATTTTATGAAACTATTCTAAAAACTACTGAAACTTTTTTTCCCCCTTCATTGGCTTTAGGGTTCCCCTTTTTTCTCTTCCTTTTCTTCCCCTTCTCTCCCCTTCTTCCCATTTTCCTCTTCTCCTTGTCAAAGTCTTGATTTCATCTCCACAATCTCCCATCTTTCTTCTCTTCACCATCCTTAATTGAAGTAGTTTCTAAGCATATCTCTTTCCCCATCCAATTTATCTTGCACATTGTTGCCAAATTAACTGCCCTCATGTACAAGCCTAATAATGTCAGTCTGCTCTTCAGAAATCTTCAGTTCACTAAATTTATTGTTATTCCTTACCGTCTACTAAATAAAGCCAAGATTTCTGGCATTCATGATTTAGTTCCAACTTGTCTTTCCATCCTTTTTTACAACACACATCCTGTGCTTTCCTACTTCTGTGATTTTGCTCATACTGTTCCTTATTCTTAGAAGGACCCACCCTTCAGCTCAAATGCCTCTGTGCAGCCTTCTGTAGTTCTCCCCACCTAAAAAAAGATTTCTCCCTTGTCTGATCTAATTTCTTTTTCACTTGATGTCATATAGCAGTTAGTTTTCAGTGTTTCATCTCTCCTCACTTCCATCCTTGGACTCTAGCCAGCTAATCAAACACAAACTCTGAAATAAACCACAAAATGGCCCCAAAAAAGTAGGAGAGAGAGGGCAGGGAAGTGGAATGTGTTGCTGACATCTCTGTTTAGATAATTCTTTTCACTTTATTAATTCACCATTGAGGTCAAGAATTCCAGATAGGATATTTTTATAAAGACCTATCCAGACAAAAGATAGGTTAAAATATATCAGTATCATAGAGTGCTCTATTCTTAGTTTTAAATGTTATGAAATATATTACTAATTGGTTAGTGACTTTATTTGTCTCTATTATAATAGCAGTTTAAAATATACATACAAACATACACACATACATGCAATTCATAATGACTTTTGTTTGTTTTTGGCGAGCCTGTTGGGGTTAGGTTAAGCCCAGGGTCACACAGCTAGTAAGTGTTGTTGAGGGCACATTTGAACTCAGGTCCTCCTCACTCCAGGACTGGTGTTCTATCCACTGCGCTACCTAGCTGCCCTCATGATGGCTTTTTTTTTACTTTTTTTTTTTCCTTTAACTTGTTTCAGGGAGCCTTTGTTACCCAAGGGCTGCTGGTTGGCTAGTCATGTTGAGTAGACAGGAATTTGAAAATTCGAAAAAACATTATATTTATTTTATTTATCTGTTACTACTAGTAGAGGGAAATAACTTTAATAGAAGAGACCCTTACTTGGAATGGGATTTTACTTATGTGTGACAGTGTTTAACTGTATAGTTTTGTTACAGCATTACAAGGTTTTAGTGTGGTTTTTCTGTTTCTTAAAGGTATACCTCGGAAAAGAAAATTAGATTCATCTTCCTCATACACCTCTGAAGATGATGAGGATGATGATGATGATCAAACTGTAAAAAGGAAACGGTTCAATCCTGTAAGTTATACTTTACTGGTATTTTTTGGCTCAGAATACTATAATAGCTGATGCTGTTTTTGAAAACATACCAAGTCTGAAATGAGCACTTCTTAGTAAATCATTTCTTGGTTAATAATCCCATAAGAAAGTTCCCCCTTTTTCCACCCAACCATTTGTGAGAGTTTTCCTCCATGTATTTTTCTGTTCATTTGTTTGTTTAGAATTCTACCAGTATTCAGAGTTATAAAATCTTTTGAAGACCCATAGTGGATAGAAACATGGCAACAGTTAATTTTAGGTAAATACTCTTTGGGAAACTAACCACAGTTTTGACGGTTTGACAGATCATTTTTAAAGTAGGAACCTGGAGCGAAGACATTAAAAGGCATCTTGGAATAATCCTAAGTGGTTTGAGTCTTGAAAAAAATTCGGAAGTCTAACTTATCGAATATCTTAACAGTTATAAAGGCACAGGTAGCAGGGTTAACATGGTATTCCTTCTTTCCTCATTGATCAGTCATTATGTTTTGAATGTCTCTCACTTTTCTGTGTTTATAATATAGCTTCCACTACCTGATAACCTTTATTTGGTTTAATAGACTTTCATGAAGTAAGACTTTAGCACCTTCAAACTTGTATGTTTTTTTTAATTTTGTTCTGAATTTAACAAACATTAAATGAAATGGGCATTTTCATATATACATATATATATCAGAAAAGAAAAAAGATTATATGTTTATAAATGAAACTCTGTTGTGTGTAGCTTGTTTTTCTATTTAAATTTCTAAATCAGTGTCTTGTACTTCCTTCTGTACAATGCATTAAAAAAAGGATGCCTCAGTGACCCTCTCATTTTTCCCTGTGCTTTATCCATTACTACTTGCCTCCATTGAATAAAAAAGATGTAACTTTTGGAACAAATATGCATAGTCAGACAAAACAATTTCCCACATTTTCTGTTTGGGACATGTATGCCTCTTAAATCTGCATCTTAAATCCATCACCTTTCTTGTGTAGGGTACCTTGCTTTATAATCAATACTCTCTAAATAAAATTTTTCTATTCCTTGTGAAATCAACTCTTACGAGGTATCTTGTGGGGTAACAAATTAGCAATTTGATGCTGTGATCTTAATCATAGGATACTGGGTTAATTGAAAAAAAGGTTAAAATATTTGGAAACTAAAACATATAGCAAAGTCTAGCATACATCCATTTGTTTTCATCCTCGTAAAACTTTTTGTAGAAAAGAAAAACACTCCTAAGTTGTTACTCACTGCATGCAGTGGCTGGTGACAAAAGAAAATTGTCATCTAAAGTCTGCTTTGTCTTTTTGAAATCTTCAGTGAGGTAGCAAATGAAAACAAGTATCCTAATTAGGACATAGGGATTTTTTAGGCACACTATGAGAGAGTCTCATCAGTTTGTTGTATAAGAAATGAATTTTGAATTTGAGACCTATAGGTCTTTCGTTCATTCCTAGAGGATACTTAGTAAAAGATTAATAAAATCTTGTGGATCTTGATCAGAAAAATAGCAGTCCAACTCTCCAGTTTCTTGACCTACATTTAAGGAGAATGATTTGCAGAGCTGTACAAATTCCATCATTAAATAACCACTGGAACCCGTCATCAGTAGTAGTAGTAGTAGTAGTAGTAGTAGTAGTAGTAGTAGTAGTAGTAGTAATAATAGTGATAATAAAATGGTTACTGCTGGGGCTGTGAAAAGTCTGCTCTTGAAGGATAGCTAGTCAGTTTAGATTTGTGTAGCCAGAATTTTTGTTTCCCACACTGTTTGTAGCTGCTTTTGAAGTCATTTATGTGTGAGATTAGTCAAATTAAAGAATAGAATAAGTAGATAAACTTAATTTTCTCTTTATTTGTGATTGTGATTAAACTTTGAGCCAAGACTTATGAAAATCCATCTCAGTTTGGGGAATTCCCTCTTCCTCTCAGCTGAATTCAGATAAAGCGTTTTACAAAAGGATGTGATTAGGACTAATAGCCTGTTGAATGTGGCTTCTTACAATGTGTAACAGATTAATGATTTCCTATTTTCTTTTTCATTAGGTTCTTTTGTTCCCCCAGAAACTCTGTGAGAGAGTGTGTGTGTGTGTGTGTGTGAGAGAGAGAGAGAGATGTGGAGAGAGAAATACACACACACATTTATATATGTGTATTTTAAATCAAGTAGCAGTTTATACTATTTGAAACCAACAGTATTCTAGGTACTTTGGAAGGCAAGAGAAATATAGTATGAAATAGATGGCTAGCTTTGAGATGGCTGGTTCTCATAAGTCAGAGTATAGTTTACAGAATTGCAAAATTTGAGAGATGACAGGGACCTCAGTGGCTTTCTAGCACAATCCATACCTGAAAGAAACCTGTACCATAACATACCTGACAAATGGACATAAAGTTTCTTCTTAAAGATCTCCAATTAAGTGAAAACTACCACCCTTCAGGCCTGTTTAACATTGGTACAGTTCTTGGTGTTATGAGGTTTTTCCTGGTGTCTAACCTATATTTATCTCTGCTACTTCCACCACACGTTGGCCCTTTGGGCTAAAAAGAACAAATCTAATCCCTCTTCCACATGATACCCCTCCAAATACTCGAAGATAGTTATATCATCCCTGAGGCTACTCCAATCTGAATATTTTCAGTTGCATATGAAATAGAGAATAAAATCAACCTCTTACATTGTTCTAATGTGGCTATAACTTTCTCCAAACTATCTATCATGTAAAATCAAAATGTGGCATTTAGTTGATAGGATATATCTACATGCATACACACACACACACACACACTCTCTCTTTACCTTTGAAAGAAATCTCATTTTTATGGAGTGGCCAATATAAATAATATGATTGTATATACACATATGTGCGTATTATTAAATATAGGGTATCAGTGTTGTGGACTTTGATGAGAGGAAATGAACATTGTCATAGAATCATAGCTTTAGACCTGGAAAGGTGTATTGGAGATCACCTTGTCCAATTCCCTTATTTTCCAGAGGAGGAAATTCAGATCCCAAGAGATTAAGTGATTTGGCAGTATAAGTAGTTAGTAACAGAGCCAAGATTGGACCCCAGTAGGTTTGGATGGTTACTTCAGCATTGCAAGACTGAGTGACATAGAAGGATCGTGGTTCCCTTAAAAGAAATAGAGAAGTTTGAAGGAGAGTTTAGTTTGTGGGGAGTTATGTTTTGGACATGCCAAGTTTATCTCAGCTGCTACTATTTAAGGAAGAGTAGATTTAATTAGAGCAAGACAGGAAGGTAAGTAGAAATTCTTGAGGGGGGCAGACTGGCATATATGTATGTGGTGTACTGAATGTTCAACAATGGGGCATTCTTAACACTGGGCATAGATAATCTCATGGGCAGGGATTGTTTTTGTGGCTTTTTTTTTTACTTTTCATCCCCAATACCCTGTTCAGTATCTGGCATGTAGTAGGCTCTTAATACATGTCATTTATTAACTCTGTGTCAGGCACTGTGCGAAGAGTTGGGAATATACAGAAAGGCAAAAATAATTCCCACTCTGAATGTGCAAACTTACCTATGTGTAGATAAGTATATCTGTGTTTATCACGTTTGTACCATGTATAAACAGGATCAGTTGGAGATCGTCCCAGGGGAAAGGCATAACGTTAAAGAAGATTGGGAAAATCTTCTTGCAGAAGCAAGAATTTTAGCTGAGACTTGAGGGAAACTAAGAGGCAAAGGTGATGAGGGAGAGAATTCCAAGTGTAGGGACAGCTAGTGAAAATACACTGAGCCATAAATGGAACGAGGAGATGAGATAGGGAGGCCAACCAGCAGGTTACCGTAATGGTTCCAGGCATGAAGTGATAAGAGAGCCTATATCAGGATGGTTGCAATGGCAAAGGAGAGAAGGGTACATAGAGGAGTGATGTCTTTGAAAGCAGAGAAACAGGACTTGGCAGCTAATATGGGAATACGGTAAGAGAGAATGAGGAATTGAAGATGGCATCTGGCTTGTAAGCCTCAGTGGTGATAGTAATGGGGAAGTTAGGAAGAGAGGAGGGTTTGAGGAAGAAGATAATGTGTTCAATTTTGGACATGTTTGAATTTAAGATGTCTATAAGACGTTTACTTTTAGTTGTTCAGTAAGCAATTGAAGATGGAACCAGTCAGGAGAAAGATTAGAGTTGAATAAAGATCTGAAAATCATTTGCACAGAAATGATAGTTGAATCCTTGGAAACTGATGAAATCACCAGTGGAAATAATTTAGACAAAGAATGAGAAGAGGGCCCAGGACAGCCTTGATTAGAGAACAGGGGACAGCTGGAGCTTGTTGATTGTTGTTGATTGGCTTATTCTAATTTGTATTCCATATAGCACCTAGCACAGTGTTGATGCATAGTAGGCATGTTTTAAATACACTTTTTAATGGTATTTCTTTGGGGGATCTGTTTTCTTTTTTGACTCGTCATTTCTTTTGCCCCCTATTTGTGAGTATTTGCTAACATTAAGTCATAGATCCTGTTTTTCCCCTTTACTCTTTCTCTTGGTAATCTCATCAGTTCCTGTGGTTTTAAGTCTTCCAGACCCATAAGCTTGGCATATCCTCACTCTCCCTTTTTTTATATATCTCATCAGTTACCAAATCTTGCTGTTTTCTGTTCTATAATATCTCTCTCTTCTGACCCTATTTCTCCTCACAAAGCAGTTCCTTAGTTCAACCTTACCTTTCACCTAGATTATTGCAATAGTCCTCTGTTTCCTAGTCACAGGTCTCTCTTCACTTCAGACTATCTTACATGATACCATCAAAAATGAATTTCCCTAAGGGCCTTTCTGGCCATGTTCAGTCTCCTTCAGTGAGTCCCTCTTGCCTCAAAGATCAAATAGAAACTGCTGTTTACTTTTTTAAAGTTGGTACAAACTGACCCCAACCTATTCCCCACCTTGTACTTTATAATGAAGCCGAACTCTTCATTTCTCTGTTTCTCATACAGGACGATCCATCCCTTCTCCATGCCTTTGCACTGGCTTTTTCCCATTCTTAGAATACTTTCTTTTCTCACTTCTGCCTTTTAGAATCCCTCTCTTTCTTCAAGTTGTAACTCAAACACCACCACCTCCATGGAAGTCTTTCTCAATTCCTCCAATTACTCTCCTTCCCAAAATACCCTGTATTTGATTACTTTGTATTTTGTCTTTATATACATATTTTTTTAAATAATATTTTTCCAATTACATGTGAAGACAATTTTTAAAAATTCTGAGTTCCAAATTTTCTCACTTCCCCGGAACTTCCCTGAGACAGTAAGCAGTTTGATTTAGGTTATGCATGTGCAGTCATGCAAAACTTATTTCCATATTTGTCATGATGTTAAGGAAGACACAGACAAAAGAAAAAAAGCAAAAAGAAAATGAAGACAGTGAAAAATAGTATGCTTTGCTCTGCATTCAGACTCCATCTCTGGATGTAGATAGCATTTTTCATTATGAGTCCTTTGGAATTGTCTTGGATATTGGGATATTGTCTTGGTATTGCTGAGAAGAGCTAAGTCATTCACAGTTGATCATCATATGATATTTCTGTTCCTGTGTACAATGTTCTCCTGGTTCTGCTCATTTCACTTTGCATCAATTCGTGTCTTTCCAGATTTTTCTGAAATCAGCCTGCTTGTCATTTCTAATTTTTTTTTCTGCTTGTCATTTCTTAAAGCACAATTGTACTCCATTCCAGTCGTATACCACAGCTTATCCAGCCATTCCCCAGTTGATGGGTATTCCCTCAATTTCCAATTCTTTGCCACCACAAAAAAATGCTACTATAAATATTTTGTATATGTAGGTCCTTCTCCTCCTTTCCCCTTTTTTTAGTCTCTTTGGAAAACATTTCTAGTAGTAGTGTTGCTGGGTCAAAGAGTATGCACAGTCTTATTAGGGTCCTTTAGGCACAGTTCCAAATTGCCCTTCAGAATGGTTGAATCAGTTCACAATTCTACCACCAGTGCATTAGTGTTCCAGTTTTCCCACGTCCCCTCCAACATTTATTGTTTTCCTTTTTTGTCATATTAGTATTAGGTGGTAGCTTGGAGTTGTTTTAATTTGCATTTCTCTAATCAGTAGTGATGCAGAGCATTTTCTCATGTGACTATAGGTAGCTCTGATTTCTTCATCTGAAAACTGCCTGTTCATATGCTTTCACCATTTATCAATTGGGGAATGACATTATGCATTTGACTCAGTTCTCTGTATATTTGAGAAATGAGGCATTTGTCAGAGACACTTGCTATAAAAATTATTTCTTAGCTTTCTGCTTTCCTTCTAATCTTGGTTGCATTTTTTGTTTGTGCAAAACCTTTTTAATTTAATATAATCAAAATTATCTATTTTATGTCTTGTAATACTTATCTCTTGTTTGGTCATAAATTCTTCCTTTCTCCGTAGATCTGACAGATAAACTATTCCTTGTTCTCACTAATTTGCTTATGGTATTACCCTTTATGTCTAAATCATGTACCCATTTTGACCTTATCTTGATATATGGTGTAAGATGTTGGTCTGCATATATATTTGTACATATATTTAGTCTGTATTTACTTATATATAAGAGGTAAGGTAAGTAGTGGATGAGAGAACCAGCTTTGAATCCATGAAGACCAGCATTCAAGTCCCACCTCTCTGGCACATACTAGCTGTGTGACTTAGAGAAAGATGGAAAGAAGGAAAGAAAGGAGCATTTATTAAGTGCCTGCTCTGTGCCAGCACTGTGCTAACTGCTTTACAAATATTATCTTAGTTGATCCTCAAACAACCTTGTAGGTAGTTGCTATTACTACCCCCATTTTACATTTGAGAAAACTGAGGCAGACAGAGGTTACTTGACTTGGTCATACAGCTAATAAGTGAGTGAGGTCACATGTGAACTCAGGTCTTTCTGATTCCAGGCTCAGTGCTCTATCATGCTACCTAACTGCTCAATACATATTTCTTAACCCATCTGTAGGAATCTCTTTAAGATTATAAATTGCAGAGAAAGTGCTGACCTACATTGGTAGCAGGAGTTTACTATCTGGGATGTCCTATACCAATTTAATCACAGGTTCAGTCCCTATTCACATTTTTTTTACACACATGCATACGCACATGCACATACGCACTCCATCATTGGAATGTAAGTCCCTTGTGAGTAGAGATTGGTCTTTTCTTTGCCCTTGTATCCTAATGTCTAGTACAGTGCTTGGCACATAGTAGGCGCTTAACAAATACTTGCTGATTGAGTGCTAATTGAATTTAAGCACCAAGATAAAATCAAGCAGTTGACTATAGTTTTCGTCCCTTTTCTCTCCATTGACACTGACTACTTTAGTCTGTCATTGAAGTATAAAAATTATAGCTACTTTGCTTCTCTCTCTCTCTCTCTCACTCTCACTGTAGCATCCTTTGAATCATTTATATGTATAATTAAGTCGAATCACAAAATGGACAAAGGAGGTAAAACTAAACTTAGTTTCATGAGTAATTGGGATTGAATGAGGAGGATTCAATTATGAGTAAAATGGAATGCTAATAATTGTAGGCTTCATTTATCCATACTAATTTTTTCTTCTGTTATTGTAGATCTTCAAGGATTTGTTGTGGGTTGGTTCGTTGGGTTTTGTTTGTTTTTTAAGACGATGTGAAAGCTTATTCTCATACAAAATATATCAAGTTAACTTCCTATAAAACAGTCCCGTTGGAATTATTGTAAGCATTAAATAAAGAACTATTGATAAATTTGTATTTTTATAAATAAATTAATCTTTTTAACACCTGACCAAGAAATTCTAACTATTTTTAATTACCCACTGTTTTTATTCTTTTTACATTGAAAAAGCAAAAATGAACTTAAGCTATTCTTTCCCGTTTCTGAGATTTCTAAATGTTATGGTTTCCTAGGCAGGTTAGAATATTAATGCCCTTGGTTAAAGGCAAATTCCTGATTCTTGATCCCAAACAGCTTGAAGAGTCAAAGGATTTTGAAGAATCAGAAGATAAATGGGAAAAGCAGGAAGCAATTGTAGCAAAGCTGCAGACTGAGTTTCCCAGTTTGGCAAAAGAGGTGAGTAGGCCTTAAACGAAATTTAACAAATTCATGTGCCACATATTCACATTTAAATTTTAGAGATGTTTTAAAAAACATCTTTTTTATTCATCTTCTGTAGAGTACATCTTTATTGCTCAATATCCCCTCCCCAACTATTAGTTAGAAGGGAAAAAACCCAGTTTAGAAAAATTAAGCAGAACAGCAGGCAAGTCTGACATTATATACAGTGAAAATTTGGGAATTTGAAGTTAACCGTTTACAGTCTTTAAGTAGTGAAATCAGCATATGAAATGTTTATTAGCTTGGCTGTTGTCATTATTGTACTAGTAAATACTTTTCTGTATGTCTGAGAACAATATTTATCTGTATCTACTATGTGAACAACAAAGAGTTAACTAGAGTTAATAATTAGAAATCATTGTGGATTATGCTATAGGAAAGAAATTATCAGCGTCTTCAAAAGGCAGATTTTGCATTTAGAATCTCAGTGTGTAGAGTAAGAATAATTTTGTTAAATCAAAGAATAGTGGAATGTTCTATGAATGCATACTAGTAGTTTATCAGGCAACTAGGTGACACAGCAGAAGGAAAATCTGAGTTCAAGTGTGACTCAGACACTTACTAGCTATTTGACTCATGGCAAGTCACAGAAATTTTGTCTTTCTCACTTTCCTCAACTACAAAATGGGTATAATAAGAGCATCCATCTAAAGTGGTTTTAAGGATCAAATGAGATAGTATTTATAAAGTGCTTAAAACAGTCCCAGGCACAGAGCAGGCACTTAGTAAATGCTTGTCCTTTCCATTCCCCTATTTATAGTCATGACAGGCAGAGATTTTAATTATCTCCATTTTAGTATTCCCTCAGTGCCTTGCAAAGTGTATTTCCCTGAAGGGTTAAATTGAGAATATAACATTTGAAGCTGTAAGAAAATGTTTGTATTTATATTTGGGTGAGTATACAAAATAATTTTAATAAATGTGCTAATTATTGCTTTGAGTGTACCATTTTACCATCCAATATGGAAATTAGCCACTTACGCGTTCATTTTATAGATTATGATCAACAAATTTGTCTTAAGTCAGCTTAACTTTACTATTCCTGTGCCAGTGTTTGTAACACCTATCTGGGTGGCATTTTAGAAATAATTTTAATATAAGTGGAAAAGTAAATAATTTGTGGAAATTATGTAACTCAGTCATGTCATTATAAGTTTGTATGGGTTTTTTGCTTGTTTGGGTTTTTTTATTTTGGCATTGTGAACAAAGAAAATGAAGTATAGATATAAAGTGATTGTGTCACTGCTGTACAGCTAGGTTTTGTTTGGTGCCAATAATGAATCCCAGATGTTACACTATTTAGAATTATAATTATGTAGACTGTAGTAATTGTTTCCAGCCCACTGGAAATATGAAGTGTGAATTCATGCTTCGGGGGATTCATTATTTGCATTAGCTGTAAATGGCCCACATAACTGATGCTGTTTTCTGTCATGTTACTGATGATACTCATTGCTATCAGAGAAATCATTTCAATGACAAATGCAAAAAGCAGATGGCTAGATATTTTTTTAGATGTGTCTGTTTATATTCATGCGCATTAACCACACACACACACCCCCCCTGGACTTTACTCTGACACATTCTTCAGGGTATTATTACCAATTATGTTACTCCTAAAAAAGCATTACAAGACTTACACACAATATCATGACTTTGGACCATCTGTCTACCTTATGTGTTGAAATATGGAGTAAAGTGTGATCTTTTCCTCCCCATGCAGCAAAGGCACTACTGAGAACCATTCACACTGGAGCTCTATATCTGGGGATTTGTCTAGGCCTAGAGAGTTCTCTGTCTTTCAGCATCTAAGCTAGAATGGACCTTAGAGTTTTTGGTCTACTTTCTGTGCACAGAATATAAACTGAATTTTAATTCATGCCTTCAACTGACTTTTTTTTTTAAATGTGCATTTTATGCAGCATGTTAAATGTTCTGTGGGAATTTTAAAGATTGAAAAAGCAATACTTGGTCCTGAGTAATCCTTTGTCTTCTCCTAGAGAAGAATTTAGATGTGAAATCCTACTATGCTTGTTCTTTAAGCCTTTAAAAGTTTACCCTTTTATCTGTTGTCAGTCTTTAAATGTCTTGCCAACTGCTGAACTTAACTGAGTGCCTTCTTTAAGTATAATTATATATGAGGTATACAAAGGTTATGTATAAGCTATACAAAAAGTTAAAAAGCATGTTTATTACTCTTAGAAGCTGACCCTTTCTCTGATAAAAAATTAGCATGGGAAACAACCCTTATGAATATCAGAAAAGTAAAGTTAAAAAGTCAAAGATATAAGCTGATTTTTGTGGATTTAATAATTAGAATTTTTGAAAATGCACATGCATTTATTCTAGGAACTAAGAGAAGTGCTTAAGGAACACGAATGGATGTATAATGAAGCTTTGGAATCTTTAAGAGTATTTGCTGAAGATCAACAAGGTAAAAAATCTCCGCTGTATACCATCATGAAGCATACAGATTTCACAACTACAGATAAGGTTGCAATGGGTAAGAACATAAGAAGAAGTTTATTTTTAATAGGGTTTATTCACCTGTGTAAATTTTTTTTTTGCATCTGTCACTTTTTTAAAAATCTCTTTTATACTGTAGAGATAACTCTAATATTAAAACAAATTAAGCAGTCACAATTTTCCTCTTTTGCAGCATAAGTTGTTAGCCTAGTGTAGCAGATGAGTGAAGTACTTCTTCCAACTGAAGCTAAGTGAATAAAGTAGGCGATGCTTTTCATCTGTTCTGTTAAGTCTTATAATTCCTTTATCAGGGAGAAGAGGTGAACTTATCTCTGTAGAGGTGATAGTGGGAACTGTACTCATTTTGTTCAGACAGTTGCTACTTTTCCTTCAGAAGTAGAAGAAAGCTCTCTTATTCCCAACAACAATAGCAACAATAAAAATAATAATGAGTGATAGCTAGCATTTTATATAGCACCTGCTATGTGCCAAGCATGGTGCTGAGTACTTTATCATGTTTGATCCACAGAACAGCCCTGAGAGGTGCTTTTTATCATCCCCATTTTGCCATTGAGGACAGTGACCAAACAATTTAAGTGACTTGCCTGAGGTCACACAGCTTGTAAGTGTCTGAGGCAGGGTTTGAACTCAGACCTTTCTGACTCCAAGCTCAGTGGCCTATTTACTGTGCCACAAGCTGCCTCAAGACAGTTTTATTACTTGAGATCTGAGAGAGTTGGGAGGGAAATAGCATGTGGGAATCCTGACAAATGGATACCATTTTTCTGTTTCTGCATCCATCTTGCTGTCATTTGAAAACAAATGGAAAGCAAATTGTCATTTTTAACCACTATTAAGTGTATCACCTTATTTTACAGATACACTATTAAGTGTATCACCTTATTTTACAGAGAATTTCATCAGTTTTAGTTTTGAGTTGTGTTACTCAATTTCATTTATATTCATTAGCCAATTCAACCCAACAAAATTGTGCCTATTATATGCGCGGCACTTTGTTTATAGTATTTATCTCATTATATAGTTATTACCTAAAATATTTAATATCACTTAATATCACTGAATAATTGTTCATTTTTAGCAAAACCCGGCTCCTCTTTCACCATTAAAAATATAGCTTGTCAGAACTTAATAATAATTTGAAGTAGAATCCTTGTATTCAAATGAAAAAATTTGTTTAGATGTTTACACTCTTATTTCTGAAAAAACTTCAGTTCATTGATATTTGTGTTCTTAGTTTATAGTGCTTCCAATAGTTTTTTGTCTCTGTTACATTTACAGATGTTCAGTATCCTTCAAAAAGTGAAGTTTCAAATGGAAAAGCTGTCTCAAGAAAGAGTCAAAATCACCTTAAAAATACTTCTAAAACAAAGATGAAACAGAAATGTGCTGTTAAAGCACAGAATGGTTTTAACAAGAAAGGCAAAAAAACTTTTTTCAATCCTAAGAAGGAAATACAGGACTCTGAATATGATTCAGGCTCTGATGTCGGGAGCTCTTTGGATGAGGACTATAGCAGTGGTGAGGAGGTGATGGAGGATGGCTACAAAGGTAAAATACTTCACTTCCTGCAAGGGGCTTCAATTGGTGAACTCACTTTGATTCCCCAGTGTTCTCAGAAAAAGGCTCAGAAGATAACAGAGCTCCGGCCCTTTAACAGTTGGGAAGCTCTGGTAAGTCTACATTCTTTTTTTTCCTACCTTTTTTTTTTTTTTTATTCACAGTGCATTTATAGTCAAGGTATCTTCAGCCCAGAAAAGCATAGATGGGTGGCCTTATCCTGAGTAGATTCACACACTACATTTGTTTTAAGCCAATAGCATTTCAAATAGTGTCATATGACCTATTTTTGAATGAATTAAGGGGTGATTTTCCTGAAAAACCTAAGCTGATTGGCCAGCAATACTGTCACTCATTCTTTTGCATAGAAACTTGGTTCTTTTCACTGCAGAAGAAGAAATTAGAGCTTACATTTAGGAAGGAGTTGTTTGCTAGCCTGTTCTGATCTGTTTTTGCTATGGAACCATACAGAAGGCAAGAATGTGGCAGAATTTTTACAGCAATTTCTTGAGGAGCAGCAACAACACCCAGGGGATCTCCATGATTCCAAATACCAGCCTAAGTGTTTCAAGCTTCAACACAAAAGAAGCAATTGTTTGTTTAATTTTTCTTTGTAAAGCAACTCAATCTTTAACATGTTTTTCCTGGTTAAACAATGCAGCCATTTAATGGAGTCTAACAAGCTTCAGTGTTTTTTTAATTCAAAAGATTAAAAAAAAGCATGTGAAAAGTCTAGAATTGAAACTTTAGTTGAGGAGAAGACATAACCACTGGTAAGTACACTTTACATGTTCATTTTCTGAAGTCTCTTTTCTTTTTCATGTGTCTTATACATTGTATCTGCTTTTGAGTTTCATGTATTTCAGCAAAATGTCTTCAAGTCTTATTCAAGCAGAATGCATAAAAAGAAATCTTAAGGCTTATGTTAGGTTTTGCTTTAATTTTTGTGAGAGTTTGGAGTCCCATAACATTTATTTTTTAGGCCTGTACAGCAATACAAATGATTCAGTAAAAACTTATTGTCTTATAATAATATTGAAATTTTTTAAAAAAGAAATAAAACTTTATTTTCTAAGATGGAAAGCAAAAGTTATAACTAATAATTATGTCTGATCTGTGTGAGCACAAGTATTCTGAGGGGCTTTAAGAGGAAAAGTGATTATTTATGTTGAAAAAATGAAAAATAGTAAAAAATGTATTTGAAAAATACAGAAACGCATCATTACAAGTATTTCATAATGAAATTCGTTTTGCCTGGAGCCTTAGCTTTTGAACAGAACATCTGTCAAAGCAGGTCCTTTCAAAACTTGTTTGGTTTTGCCTGAGTGATTTCTTTACAAAAGTATTTGCTAAAGGGCTCTCTTTCCTCTCCTTTGCTGTTTTCTTTTTCTTGGGAGTAATAGGTTATTATAGACCTAAGTTGCTTGGGCTTGCCAGGCCGTTATTCATTATTTAATAAAGAAGGCAATTGTCAGCACCCATATGTTTAGTTGTTGTAGCCACATGCCCAAATATACCAGTACAGAAAAATAAATTGTACTTTTGCGGCAGATGTGGACATGCCAGTTACTGTTGTGTACTTAAAAGATACACAACAATCCAAAAGTAGAAAGCATCTTTTTCTTACCAACTAATTGGCAATATTGATGGTGCAAGACAATTAAGTGATGCTTTAAAATTCTCTGTAATATTTTCCCCGTTTAAAAAATTAAATACAAAGGGTATATTATATATTAGATATCTACTTAGATTGTGATTTTCTTTCCTAATTTCATGATTAAGGTAATTAAAAATTGACATTATGCTTGAAAGGATGATACTCTTATCTGACCAAAGTCAGGGCAGAAGTGTTAATGATGATTTATACATATATAATTATTAAAGTTAAATGTTACAATTTCTGGATTTAGACACATCATATTGTAGAAAGCAATGGGTGAAAATCTAAGGGGTTCTGCTTTGTTTAGAACTTTCAGAACCGCCATAGGAAAGTTGAAAAATTTAGCTCATTATTGAACTTTCATAGAACAATTTAATCTAATAAAATCAACAAGAAATTTTTTGTTTGTTTTAGTTGGGACTGAATTCAGTTCAGTACATGGGCTACTTCCAGTGCAGGTAAACAATCTGTAACTCAAGCATATAGAAAGCACAGAGAGAGCTCATATTGTATGGCTTGAAAGTTCTGAACCTAGGGCTTCCTGACTCGTGTCTGCCTCTCTGTCCAGTGTACCACATGCTTTCTTTAAGAGAAATGTAAACTAATGTAAGGCTTTTCTAATGAGAGCCAGATTGGCATAGTAGATAGAGAGCTGTTTGTGTGACCCAGGGCAAGTTACCTTGGTCTCTTGGTGCTCCCATGCAAGTTTTTGTAGAGTGGTAGTTTGGAGAATTACCAGCCCTTATTTATAAAGGCAGATCCCTACACCAACAAAATCAAAAGTCTGGCTTTCCTTTCTCTTGACCCCCTTTCTTATAGCTCCTCTTAATCCCTGTAAAAAAATTTTGTTTTAAGTTCAGCATAAAGATCCTCTTCCAGCTTTAAATCTTATATTTTATTATTTATAAAAAGGAGGGTGGCAAAGCAGCTTGTCACTCCTACTCCATAGTTGCCATGAAGATATATAGAGGCCAGAACTTTATTATGAATGTTGATTAAAACAGTACCTATAGTTTGATTTCATGCTTGAATCATTTCTGTTTCGGTAAATAGTAGAAAGCAGTTCATTTCAATGCAATATTTTTTTTCTTATTACTAAAAGATATCACTGAAACTAAGTACTGGTCATTTCGAAATCTGGCAGACCCTTAAAATTGTAATACTTCATTAGGTTCTCAGAAAATTATTTTTATCCTTCTGTTTCATATTTGTGTGTGTATACTGTTCCCCTTTTACTGCTTCTTAATACACATTTTTAAGTAAAAATTTAAATTAATGTATTATATTAATTTTTTGTATAGATTTTGCAAAACTCATTGGCCTATATCTCATTTTTAAAAAACTTATGGATTATATACTATCTCAATATCCCCTTCATTGATTATAGCTCAAAATAGTTCTCAAAATCATGAAATTTTAAGCTAGCAGAGACATGTAGATCATGTAGAACAGCTCATTTTTTAAAATGACAAACTGTAGGCTCTTTGTTGGAGAAAATAAGACACGACAATAAGATGCATATTTGTTTTAATGATTTTTTAAAAATTGCACTGGTTTACTATCTTCCCCAAAATCAATAATTCATTTTAGTGTCTACATAATATTTAGGTGCCTTTTTTATGATGATGTACCACCAAAGATAAATTTTTCATAGTTTTGAAAGCTGAATTTCTTTTGTCTCAGTACTCATTTAAATGAAAACAAAGCAATGTATGTGTCAAAGAATTTTAAACCATTTTACCACAAGGCAAAATTTAGATGGAAGTTTTTTTTTTTTGGTAAATTTGAGTTTTAAATCATTATTACAAATTTATTTAATAAAATCCCTAATGAACACATCTTTATTGTAATAGGGCTTAGATAATTTCATTGGAAATGAGCAGTAGTATTTTTAAAGCTCTACCAATTTTGTCCATGGTGCTTAACTTGAGTTTTTCTAGCTTTCTCTGCAGAATAACACACTATGTTCTTGGTTGTTGCTCTTTTATGAGGATTTATGAACTAATAAGGATATTTTGAAAGGTGCTAAGTTATATAAAGCATTTTCAGTGCATTTAATATATTTGTCAATATTTTAAAATAAGTTTGCTTTGGAACTGTATCCAGAATGTTGGTTCACATTTTTTTTATAAATTAAAATGTTATGTTAACTTAATAGAACCATAATTTTAATATTAGATTTCTTTTAAACCACTGTCAAACATTTGTTTGGAGTTCAGTAGGAATATAATCATGTTAAATGTCTTTTAACAAGAGATAACTAGTGATTAGCTCAGTTTAATAACTTTTCATATGTTTGTTTAGTGGTCTGCTCTTTTGACCAAAGTGCTTTGAGTCTTGGATGAAGCATTTGGTAAAACAGCAGGGCCAGCTTCAGTAACTTGTTTGACTCACTTTGTACTGTGTACTTCACGTGTACCAAGTTGAATTGAAATTGAGCACAAATTTACTAAGCCCAACCACATATCTGCATTTGCTATGGACTCATATACAACCAAAAGTCCCTTTTCTCAATGAGACTATGTAGTTATTTTGTTCTGGAGTCATGAGTACTATTATATTCGTTTAGCGCTGGAGTAAAAGTTTTGAGAAAGGACCATATTTTTAAAGAACATTTCTTTCTTAGAGATACTTGATAATTTGTGTAGAAATAGTGACACTTTGTGGCAAAAAATGGGTATTTCAGTTACTTGATGTTACAGCTGTGTCTTTTCAGCCTTAAAAGTTAAATGAAGTTGTGTTGCAGTTGTGTTTTTTTTTTTCTTCACAGTAATACTTCTAATTTGGAGCTGGAAGGAGTTATATGGGTTAATATGTTTAAACACAAAACCGTAGAATTTTAGAACTAATAGGGATCCAATCTAGCCACAGTTTTCAGAGGAAAATCAAAGGTTAAGTGTTCAAACAAGTAGTTAGAGAGTTTTGGACTAGGACTGCAATGTTTTGACTTTGTTTCCAGTCCAGCGTTTTTACAACTATACCACTTAATGCATCTGATTTCACTGGTGCTAATAATGGTCATCTCTCAGTTCTTTATAGTAGATTTTCATGTTTAAAATGGCTGCCAAATATATTTTCATAAGGATAATATGCTTAATAAATATGTTCTGAGACATTAAAATTCTGTCATTTGAACTTCTGCATGAACTTGGCCATTTCATGATCATGGATTACTCTAACCTGCTAATGTTCTTCTTGTTATTGCTTGGAGGAATGTGTTAAATGGGCGGACGTGAATCACAATGTTTTTGTCGCAACAGATGGTTTCGTTTTGCTTTCACTTGTGCATTTATAGATTGTAAGATTTTCATTTTTGCCAACCAAGATTCTTGGCAATCAAGCCACTTTTAGGTCTTTTTAAATTTTATATCATAATAATGTTCTTTATATATATATATATACATATATATATACATATATTTTTTTTTTCAGCTAAGTTGCTCAGAAATTTTTTTGCAGGTATCTACATGCAGGATCTAATAAATCTCATTTAGCTTTTATATGTTTTTCATCATCTATTAAAAATGAAGTATGTACTTTTCTTGTAAAAGGAATTTTTTTGAATTTGTGTCCAATTTTTTTCATTTAAACAAACACAGATTCAAATGTTATCTTGGTAAAACAGCTTATGTTATATTATTGAATGGTTTATCATTTTTACTATTAAATTGATCCATATTGTAGCACATTTGAAAGCTATCTTATCAACATGAAAGCAAAATGTAATAGATTGAAAGGAAGAATGAATCTAATTTAAGATTAATGAACAATCATGATCTATTCACAGCATAGATGTTAGAGTTCCATGCAGCAGTAGGGAAGAAACTAGCAAACTCAACGAATTAAAGTTCAACTTAGGCTAATTTTGAGTGAAAAATTATTTTTCGGTTTGAAAGACTTTCTTGTTTACTTAGACATATCAGCACACAAATGTACTAACTTTTGCATGCAACATGCAACAAAACATGTGAAATTCAGATATATCAAATTTATTAGCATGATCTCACTTTGCATTTTTGTCCTACTTTTGTCCTCCTTTCATCAATTTATATAGTTAATTTGAGCTTTTTGTTTTTGCTTTTAGTCATGTAATTTTCCCTTAGAAAAAGAGGTGTAGGAGGAAGGTCAAAGTAGCTGTTTTGACTGTTGAATAATTCTGAATTCCTCAAGGCTTATGTTAGTTGAAAAGGTGTGAATTCTTTTAAAATTAAAATACTTTTGCCCTTTGATATGTTTCTAGTTAGTAGGATTTGATGTGAGCATTAACCTAAGTCATTCAGTCAGTATTTTTGTTATTGAGATGCTCAGTATTTTCTGTGTTTAATTCAGCACAAATTTATTCTTGGGTGATATGAAATACAATAAATAGTCTTTAGTCTTGAAAAGCTTCTTTATTTCCAAGGGATAGCCCATTTGTTTTTACCCGTGCAGAAACTGATAACTCGATTTCAAATTCTGTTCCTTTACCTTATGCATTTTTTCTCCTTAGACAAATTAGGCTGGATGTTAGATGTGAATGTATTTTGCTGGTTCTTGTGGAGAAATTTTAATTTAGTTAGAGAAATAAATCTTAACATGAAGCTAGGTGTCTTAGTATATACAATAAAGGCTTTAGGAACTCATAATAGACAAATCATTATAGGCTGGAAGGCTTTATGGAGGCAGTGGAGCTTCAGTTGGGCCTTGAAAGATGAATGGATTTAGCTTAGTTTGTAAGCAGAGAAGGGGAAAGGTCATTCAGTAGGGAACAGCGGGAGCATGGGAATGTGTTATGTGGGGTATACAGTAAGCAGAGTTGTTAGAGAAGAGCATTTGTGTTGAGTGAAAGGAAATTAGGTTGAACCAGTAAGGTGATACAAAATCACAGAGGCCTTGAAAAATCAAAGAATGACATGGAGAAGTCAATGGGGAAGCCTGTTTTGAGGGAAGAGTTCCTTTTTGGACATGTTGAATTTGATATGACGGTTGTATATATAAGTAAATGTGTCTTGAGCAGAATGGAAATAGAAGGACTAAAGTTTAGCTGAAAGTTTAGGATAGGAGTTTTTGTAAGTCTTGAGAAAATCCGTCATTGTACTTTAGGACATAATGAAAGCTGAAACTAATAAAAGTACAAAAAGTACTTTGTTATTCCTGGTGAGGGAAACAAAATAGAATTCACATTTCTTATAGTGCTCAAGCTGTACTGTTGAATTATTTTCTCTTATTTCCCCCCACAGTTCACAAAAATGTGCAAAACAAATGGGTTGTCAGAAGATTTAATATGGCACTGTAAAACATTGATTCAAGAAAGAGATGTAGTTATAAGACTTATGAACAAATGCGAAGACATTTCAAATAAATTGACAAAGCAGGTGACCAGGCTTACTGAAGGTGGAGGTGGATGGAATATAGATCAACCTTCCATTCTAAACCAAAGGTAATATCGTATATTGTAGCCTAATTGATAATTTTAGAGATGCAATCTGAACTTTCTGTTGTTGGCTCACAGAATTAGAGAAATGATGCTTGAAAATAAACCTAATAGTGAAAACTGTGTAGTAATTATCCCATAATAATGTTTGCGGAATAATAATACTAGCTCACAAATTATAGTGCTTTAGATTTTATAGAACTCTATATTTCATCTTATCTAATTTTATCTTTTAAAATTAAAAATTAGTTGTTGATATAGCCTGGGTAGAAGACCTGAAAAAAACATGTTTCTTGGTTCTTCTAATCTACATATGATTTGTATTTTTAAAAAATAAATAATTGCATCAGTTTGAAAACTTCTCATTGAACCGACTCTTTAAAAATTTTATTACATACAAGTAAAAATTGAGGTGCCAAAATAGCATTTATCTGTGATTTTAAACCTTTTAGGTAGTTTTCAAATTTTAGTTCATTCTGGAGGGAAGGAATAAAACCTTTCCTCAACTAAATTTAATTAACTACAATGTATCAGAACTTATCCTTACTAGAAGTCACGTGGTCAAAGTTCTTGAAAGTGATTTTTTTTTTAAACTAAAATGATTTTCCTTTTAATGAAGTTCTCTAATTAGAAAAAAAATACTTGGCCTATTGTCTTTTTATTTAAAAACATTCAACACAAATGTCATTGAACTAAAAATTGAGTTGTTTCACATTTTGGAATCTAGTTAAATAATTTAGGAGGGCACCATGTTTAAATTCAGATTTCCTCATACATGAGCATATCTCAGTGGTCATAATCATTATCATAGCCAACATTTATATAGTGCTTACTGTGTGACAGCCACTGTGCTAAGGCTTTATGATTATTATCTCATTTGAACCTCACAACAACTCTGGGAAGTAGGTGCTGTTATCATCCCAGTTTTACAGATGAGGAAACTTAAGAATAGTCTTGTAGTATTTTAGAGTCTCAATTCTATTTTTAGAATTAAACTTTTACTCAGTTCTGCATTTCTAATGATCCAAACCAATATACTTGGTCATTTAATGACTAGTAACATTAAGATGTGCTTCTTTTTGTTTTTTCTCCCCCTCTCTCCCAGCCTGTCCTAGAGAAGACTACAATTAAACACAAACACACACACACACAAAATATATGTATATATTTTTACGTATATACACATACACACACAAACACACACGTATATATACACACACATAAATGTGTGCATAAAATAATGTAAAGCCACATATGCCTACTTCTATTTATCAGTTCTTTCTCTGGAGCTGGATAGCATCTCCTTTCATAGGGTCTTTGTAGTTGATTTTAGTATATATGATACTCAAGATGAAGTAATCATTCAGAGTTGTTCTTAGGACCATATTTCTGTTACTATGTACAATGTTCTATTGGTACTGCTCATTTCACTTTTCATTATTTCATGCAGGTCTTTCCATCTTTTTCTAAAATCAACAAGCACAGTAGTATTCCGTCACAATTGCATACTACAACTTGTTTAGCCATTTGCCAATTGTACTACATCTATTATATTAGCCAATTTGATAGGTATAAGATGATATCTCAAAGTTTTTCTTAATTTGCATTCCTTTAATCAGTAATGATTTAGAGCATTTTTTCATATGACTATATATAGTTTTGATTTCTTCCTCTGAAAACTGCCCCATATCCTTTGACCATTTATCAATTGGGGAATGACTCATATTCTTTATAAATTTGACAGTTTTTTATATATGAGAAATAAGACCTTTATCTGAGAGATTGTCTATAAAAATTTTCCCCTGGTTTTCTGCTTCGCTTCTAATATTGGCTACATTGGTTTTATTTGTACAAAACCTATTTAATTAAATGTAATCAAAATTATCCATTTTATGCCTCACGGTGCTCTTGATCTCTTGTTTATTCATAAGTTGTTCTCCTATCCATAAGTCTGATAGGTAATGTTCCATGTTCTTTTAATTTTCTTTGTGATATATCTCCCTTTATATCTAGGTTATGTATCCATTTTGACCTTGTCTTGGTAAATGGTTTAAGATATTAGTCTTTACTCAGTTTCTGCCAAACTGCTTTCCAAGTTTCCCAACAGTTTTTTTTTTACCAAATAATGAATTTTTATCTCCAAAACTTCCATCTTTACATTTGTCTAACACAAGTTTTTACTATAATCATTTACCACTCTGTATCATATGTGTGTTCTCTTCCACTGATTTGCCTTTCTATTTCTTAGCCAATACCAGATTGATTATTGCTACCTTTTAACATAGTTTAAGATCTGGTACTGCTCAACCACTTTCTTTACCCTTTTTTAATTGTTTAATTGTGTTTCTTGTAAACGGCATAGTGTCAGATTCTGATTTTTGATCCGCTCTGCTCTCCATTTTATGGGTGAGTTCATCCCATTCCCGTTCAGAGTTGTAGTCACTCATTATGTTATTTCCCTCCATTCTATTTTTCCTCACTATTTGTCCTTCTTCCCTCATTTCCCCTATCTCTAATGTGCCTAATTTACATCTACAGAATGGAGATATCTTTGTCAACATTCTTGTGGTTGCACAAGTGAGCTTCATGGCTATTAAACAAGTAATGAACATTATTTTAAAATTTGGACCCTTTTATTAGAATCTGTATTCCTATGTGACTTATACAAAGTATGGATTAATACATTGATTATTCTTATACCTACTTTTAGGTGATTGACTGGATATGTATTACTAGATGAATATATTAAAATAATTATTAACAATCATTACCCCTTATAAAATTGTAATAACAAATATTTGAGTAGGGGTCCTCAATGAATTCTCTCAACACATTCTCCAGATCAGTTTTCTAATGAGATGTTTGGCATTCTTTTCTATTTTTTCATTCTTTTGATTTTTAAAATGATTTCTTGGTGACTTAAAACATTATTAGCTTTCGGGGCAGCTAGGTGGCACAGTGGAGCGAGCACCGGTCCTGAAGTCAGGAGGACCTGAGATCAAATCCGGCCTCAGACCAAACACTGGATGCTTATTAGCTGTGTGACCCTGGGCAAATCACTTAACCCCAATTGCCTTTAAAAAAAAAAAAACATTATTAGCCTTCCCTTGCCCAATTCTAGTTTTTAAAGGCATTATTTTCTTCCTTAAGTTTTTGGATTTCTTTCCAGTTGGTTGACTTTCTTTTCAAACTTTTCTTAGATTGCAGTTATTTTTTTTTCTTCAACCACAGTTGATTTTAAAATCTTTTTTTGTTTGTTTTTGTTTGTTTTAGGTGAGGCAATTGGGGTTAAGTGACTTGCTCAGGGTCACACAACTAGAAGTGTCAAGTGTCTGAGCCTCGATTTGAACTCAGGTCCTCCTGACTCCAAGGCTGGAGCTTTTAAAGTCCTTTTTAAGCTCTTCCAAGAGTTCTTTGGGCTTATGACCATTTGACATTTTTCTTTGAAGTAGGAGTAGTTGTTTATTTTTTTAGCTTCACTATCTTCTGAGTATGAACCTGTTTCTTCTCTGTCCCCATAATAGCTATCTGTGGTTGGGTTCTTTGCTTTCTTATTGTTATTGTTATTGTCATAATCATAATTATTATTATTATTATTATTTTAATGTCTTATTATTACAGCCAGGTTCTAGTCCCAAGATATGGGGGATGATGCTTCCAGCTTCAGGCTTTATGTACTGTTGTTTGTAATCTCTGTCTGGGAGTCTGACCTCAGGCACTCCTTTCTGTCCCTGAGCCATGGCTAGGGCCCTACTACACAGGTACTACAAACGCTCTTGCTCCCTGAGGTCCCTCTCACACCTTTCAAACTTTAGCTCACAAGATGTGCTTTTCATGTAAAATACAGTTGTTGTTGTTGTTTTTAAACTATTATAGGGTAGTGTGAGATAATGTAGGAAAATGTGGTTCAGTTTCCAAAAGAAGTTAGTGTCTCTGTTGCCGGGAAAGAACTGTGGCTGTATCAGCAAATTTACCTTCTACAAGTGTAGTTGGCACTGCTGTGTTTCCTTTTTCTACAGCAATGTGATAATGGAGAGTCCTTCATTTTGCCAGACCTCCCCAGTTGAGTCTGTCCTGTGATGATTTCAGTTACTAAACCCTCATACAATTTGAAAAGGTTTAACTTAAAATCCTTCTTAACTAAATTCACCTAGTTCTCTTTAGATGAAAATAAAATAGCCTAGTAATGAAAATGTTCTTTTGGTTGCATGGAGGAACTTTTTTACACTGCACCTATCTCCTACGCCATATTTCTCTAGTTGCCTAAAGCTTCACTTTTAGGCCTATTATCTCCTCTTAGTCTTTCATACATCAAAAAATTTTCACCACATATTTCTATTCAGTTAAAACTACTTTTACTTAAGTGTATCTGATTGCAGGGATTATTGGGATCAAAAGATTGAGAGCTGAAAGGGACCTTAGAGATGATCTTACTTTTACCAGTCAGGAAATTGGAGTTCTGAGAGATTGAAGTAATTGCTCAAGGCCACACAGTAGCCAGGTCTATATTCTTGTCCAGACTTAAACTCCAAATCCAGTGCTCTGAGAAAAGTAATCTTATTTAACTATAGTGTATGAATGATTTAACCCTTTTACCTTTAAAAAAAAAAACAAGTTCTACATTTATTCCAAACATATCTCTATTTGATAGAATTTCAGGTGGCAGAAAAAGGGAAGTTTAAAGGCTACCACTAAGCAGGCCAAACTTATCTGGGTATTTATTCAGGGTCATCTACCTTAAACTGTTCTTTATTTTCACAGGTTTTATTTCTGAAACCACAAATTCTCTCAAAGTACCAAGTGTTAGCAAAATAGATCTCATGTCAGGAGTAGATGAGCACCAACATATGAAGATATTAGCAGGGACAGTGGTAGTAATCATTGGGGGTGTGTGTGTGTGTGTGTGTGTGTGTGTGTGTGTGTGTGTGTGTATGATATGTTTACAAATTAGGTGTTAGGGGCTGGCAATTGAGGTTGCCCTAATATCTGGGATAACCAGTTGGAAATATTAAAATACACTTTTAGGGTATAAAATCTATCATATGGTTTGGTTTTACTGGGCTTAGACCTATAAGTGGGTGAATGAAGTTGTCTTGACTTAATTTTATCCTGTCAAAAAATTTTTTTTTTAATCTTGGGGAAAATTCATTCAGGTTTCTAAGCTGCTTGTTTTTTTTGAGTGAGTATTTTATGTTGACTCCTATGAAGTGTGAGAGCCTTCAAGACTGTTTGAATCTTTTTCATGTAAACTACAGTCATCCTGTTTTTCATGTTCTTTTTGAAACATGTAAAAATTTACATTTATCCCTACTAAACTTCTTCAGATCTTCTATGAGTTTCGGTACAACTTTCCAGCCTATTCAAGATCTTTTTGAATCTTGATTCTGTAATCTGATGTATTAGCTCTCCTCAGCTTTGCGTTATCTACACATGTGTTGTGTGGGAAGATAATTAAACAAAGGATAGAATTCTGTTGCATATCCTTTCTCCAGATTGACTATCAGGGCCAGTTGACTAGAATTGTCTAGCCAGACACAAATTTCCTTAACAGTTTTGAGTTTACTTTAATAGTTATACCAGGAAGAAGAATGAAAGTTAGTTGAGACCTTGGCAGTGTAGCACAGTTCTGGAGAGTTGGATTACTTAAATAACTTTCCATGAGTGTTACTCATAGGTAGGTGTGGGTTTACATTGCTTGAGAAAATAATATGCATTGGCTTATTCTGTAAGCTCCTCTCAGGCATTCTTGGTGAAGGGTCAACAGGCTCAATGACAGCTGCATCCTCATTAAGAGATGAGCCATTCCCCTTTGTCTTGAGTATGTAGTTGTCACAGGTTATAGGCCCTATGTGGTCTTATAAAGGTTGTGAGACTTTTATAGATGATACCATCCTGTAAGGACTTTTCAAACTCTCATCTACTTTTGCTCTGTCTTCACACCCTCAAATCCTTTATCTGATATTCTAATGGAGATAATAAGCAGACTGTTACAAAGATGTCCACTGCTTGGCAGGCTGTCCTATTGATGGGGGATTGAGTTAATTTGTGATGTGTTTCTGAAACTTAGTTTGCCTGATAAGTCTTGAATTTGCTGTGTCCTGTCTTCCAAGTAGTACAGAATTGAGTGTGGACCACAATCCTGTAATACCTGAGAAAAACGAAGATCTGCCACTCAAACTCTGGTGGGTCTCATCCAGGGCCACATATAACACCAGGGAACACAGGAAGGGAAAGCTCGAGACTACCCCTGGATAGGTTTTTCATAAAAACCTCTTCTTCCATCTTGTATGTTGTCAACTTCTCTCCTCTCTCTTGTGTCACACTGAAACTCTCACAAGGGTTGGTCTTCAGTGCTGCTGAAGACCATGCAAGTGGTCTTAATATCTCCTTGAATCTGAATGGAATCCTTTATGCTCAAAGTTAGCGCACAACTCTGGCTAAGCATCTTCATCCCATGCTTGTTCATAACACTGAAGAGCAAGAACTCAAAGGGGCTCTTAATAATGGGGGGGGGTTGATCTAGGAGGAGCTTCCCAAACAATTAAGTAGGTTGGGTCCTCCAACAGCAACCACCAAACATGATAGCATTCCTTTTGCCTGAACTTGTTATTTTTTCACTCTTCAGGGTCCCAGGGTTAGGGGAGCAGTATTATTTCTAGACCATTGTGAGCTAGCTTTTCTAGCCTGTCTAGGGTACTTTTCCAAAATACATGGAAAGATTGTCTATATTTTGCAAAAATTGGTAGGGGTGAATACCTTTGATTGAGTGATTCCTTTGACATAGAAGGGAAATCCTTCCCTTCTAGAGTACTGTAGGTAGGAATCCTGATTTTTAGCAAATGGAATATATATTCTGCCTGTTCCAAATGGGAAGATAGTTTTTTAAGACTATATGTAAATGAATTTGTCCAAGTATAAAGGCTTCCCCCCGAAAGGAAGTATTGCTGATAGAAGTATTTTTATTTTTTATATGTGTATATATATGCACACACAAAACATTCAGGCTACAGATGACGTATTTGCTCTATTTAATATATAGAGCCATTTAATGATAGATCCCCCTGCAATTACTTCAAGCTCTTCCAGGGGCCCTCAGCCCACTGGCTAAGAGTCACTACCTGAGAGATCCGATAAAACTCTAGTCCAACATCCTCGTTTTACAGATGAGAAAACTGAGGATCAGAAAGGTTAAGCAACTGCCTCCAATTACACAAGCATTATGCATCAGAGTTTGAATTGAACTTAGGCCTTCATTTTCTTGAGCAGATTGTTTTTAAAAGATCTGGGCTCTTATTGAAAAAAGGACTAAAAGCTAATGGAAGACTGGATAACAATCCTAAAGAACTGGTAGGTCAAAGAGTCATAGAAACATTAGATAGTTTTGTTAAAAATAATGAAAACAAAGAGATAGCACAGCAAAATTTATGTAATGTAGCCAAAGCAAACCTTAGGGAAAATTTTATCACCAAACATTTTCAACAACAAAAGAAAGAAAGAACGTATCAATGAATTGGGCATGCAACAACAACAACAAAAAAAACCAAAAACCCAAACTCCCGAAGCCTAGAAAACCAACTAATTAAAAGCTCTGATTAAACATCGAAATAAAACGTTCTAAAAATCAAGATATAATCAAAAATGTATTTGGAGTCTGAAGCTCAGGGTTTAGATTCAGGGGGTCTGCACTTGAATACTGGCTTTCCTGTTTATTCACATTTTGGCCTGGGAAAATTCACGTATGTTCCAGACAAACTTTTCTACTGGTTTTCAGAGCTCATTAGTCCATTTCCTGCCTTCATGCCTTTGCATGAGCTATTTTCTGTGCATATATGGTATATAGATGATCAGGAGAACTGTCCAGTTTGATGAGTTTCCCCGATCCACTAGAAGAGATTATAGAATGGGAACTTTTGTTCACCTACCGTGGAGCTAGACATGCACCTTAGCCCCAATGAACTCCTGATTGGTAGCCAGTGACTGAACTGATGGTTGTAACTGAGAGTCTTGGTAAAGGAATCTCCATCTCTGTTGTCTATAGCAGTAAGAAAGGAGAAATTGCTTGTACTTTGACTCTCTTTGGGATCAGCACTCTCTAGAATCAAACTTGGGTCCATGTGAGTCAAAGTTTCTTGCTGAGACACCCTCCCTTCCTCCACCCCAGGCTATGAAGTATGTCTTAGGGACTTGTCTTTCATTTAAAGGATTGATTTCTAATAAATACCAAGTGCTTACTTTCTTTTTGGGAGCCCCATACATATTTTAGGTGTATCTAAGTGTTCAATTTCTTCTTCTGATAGAAGTATTTTTAAAAGGCTTAAGTGGGAATTCAACCAAAGGACAGTTTACCCAGAGTATTCTTTATCTTGGAATCAGGTGCTTTGAACTGATATGTAAGTTTAATTGAGTAACTGCCTGCAAGGCAGGAAGATGAGATGGGCTCAGCACCATAGAGATGAACAGAGGCCCTGGAGCAGCAAGAGAGCTCCTGATCTATGCAGTTCATGGGACAGTCAGAGACAGCTTTCTCAAAGGGGAAGAGGTGGGGGTAGGCCCGAGAGGAAGGTTGGAGAGAAGTGGAAGGGAGGTTCTGAGTTCAGATTGTATAGTCCTTGCTTCTTTTCTAATGCTGTGATCAAAAGTGGGATTGTGAAGTAATGGGTTTTCTCATGACTTGAGTCATTCAAGTAGATGCTGAGTGACCATTCGTTAGAAATATTATAGAAAGAATTTTTTCCCATTGGATTTGGTGAGTTCTGAGGTCTCTTTCAATTCTGATGCTTCATTCTCTTGGTTCTTTTTCAGCTGTTCAGTCTTTTTGTTAAATTATCATCCATTTCTCCCTTAACTGAATATTCTCCAAAGCTGTGTCTTTGGTCCTCTTCTGTTTTCTCTCCACATACCATTGTTTTGAACTTATCAGTTCTCATGAGTTCGATTAATATCTCTGGATAACTCTCAGTTCAGTATATCCAGTCTTAGGCTTGTCTCCCGAATGTCACCAACTATCTTTTAGACATTTTCCACTGAATGTCCCATAGCAATCTCAAATTGAGTGGGTTCAGAACAGAATGTAATATCTTTTCTCTAACATGATCTCACTACGTTGAAGGAAGCCACCTTTTTTTAGTTAACCCCGCTTACAACCTTGACTCATCATTCTCCTTGGCCCTGATCAGTTGCCAAATCTAGTTGATAACATCTCTTGCTTAGGTCTCCTTTTCTCCATTCACACCTAGGTTATTGCAATTGCCTAATTGATCTCTTACACCTCTATGTCTCCCCTCTCTAATACATCTATAATCTGACTTCCAAAGTGGAATCCATAAAGCACACCTCTGGTGAAGTCACTTTCTTAAGTTCCTTTGGCTCCCATCTATAACCTTGGGTAAAAAAAATCCTCTGACATTTCAGGCCTTTCGCAGTCTACTTTTACTCTGTTTTTCCATGCTAATAAGCTATTTTCTCTCCTGCATCACATGTTCCAATTAAGCTACTATGCATAGTTTTATTCCAACAAAACAGTATTGAGTTAAAAAGACACTTCTTTCTTTTAATTTGTTGGCCTTCTAAGAACTGATATTTTCAACAGATCAAGTTAAAAATTTTTTAGGTGCTTTACTTTCAGTAAAATTATTCTTTGAGCATGTCATGTTCATTAGCATATATAAAAACTTGTATCATTATTATATTCTGTCTACATATTTTTTATCTTTTTCAGAAGAATTACATGTTGTCTGCTCCCACAGACACTGCTACTTTTGTTTCTTGTTTCATTCTATCCCACCAAATAAATATATTTCAGCATTCTCAGGCTAGTAGGCATAAGGAATAAAGAACTGGCCTGCAGCCAGGAAGACCTGGCTTAAAGTGCCACTTCTGTATTAGATATTACATCATTAGATAGATGCATGATTCTGGGCAAATTAAGCTCTTAATCTCTAGTTCAGAGGTCTCAAACATGTGGTTCATGGGCCCCATGTGTCCCATAGCACTCTTGAGTTCAGCCCAAATTAGATTAAAATTTAATTGGGAAAATATTTAACAATAAATAAAAATACAATAAAACATAGAAAATTTTACATTTTAAAACCAAGTAAATGTGTGGCCAGCAGAGATCCTTATTTAGTTTAGTGATTTATTGGCCCTCATTTTTGTTTGAGTTTGACACCACTGCTCCAATCGGCTGAAGGCTATTACGATGCAAAGAAGGTGCTGATTTGCAGTAATAGAGGGAATTTTTCTGCTGGACGTTTCCCATGTTAGTAACACCACAGGTCCAGGCTCTATCCCTATTATTAATTTAAAATGTTTTTTCAAATGAGAAAACTGAGGCCCTGAAAAGCAACCTGCAAAAACTGGAAATTAGGCCTGTGTCTTCTGGTCTTTCCATGCTATCCATCACTTAACAGAACATTGGTTTTAAAAGAGTTTCCAATAAAGTTTTTTTCAAATTGTTTCAAATTTGCTCATACATAGAGAACTATTCTAGGAGTGCCACATATCAGGAACAGATTGGTGAGATGAGTGCATGTTTTATTCAAGTGTTTGCAACCCTAGCAGAAGATCAGAAAGAGATATTCTTATCAGATAAAATCATTAATCTGAGACTTTTAAAATGTCTTTTCCAACACATTGCCACTGTTTTCTTTGCTATGGGGGTACATTAAATTCAGTTTGAGAAATCACATTTGATGTTTTCAAAATGCCTGTCTGATAAATTAATCTGACAAAAGCCTCCCTTCTCAAATATATAGAGAATAGAGCCAAATTTATAAGAATACAAGTCATTACTGAATTGATAAATGGTCAAAGGATACAAACAGGCAGTTTTCAGACAAAGAAATCAAAGCTGTTTCTAGTCGTGTGAAAAAATGTTCTAAATCACTGTTGCCTAGAGAAATGTAAATTAAAACAACTCTGAGGTACCACCTCACACCCATCGGTTTGGCTAACATTACAAAAAAGGAAAATGATAAATGTTGGAAGGGATGTGAGAAAACTAGGAAGCTAATGCATTGTTGGTGGAGTTGTGAACTGATCTGACCATTCTGGAGAGCCATTTGGAACTATACCCAAAGGCCTGCCAAACTGTACATATTGATCCAGCAATACCACTACTAGGTCTGTATCCCAAAGAGATAAAAAAGGAAAAGGACCTATATGTATACAGATATTTATATCAGCTCTTTCTGGGGTAGCTAAGAATTGAAAATTGAGGGAATGCCCATCAATTGGGGAATGGCTGAAGAAGTTGTGTTATATGATTGTGATGGAATATTATTGTGCTTTAAGAAATGACAAGCAGGATGATTTCAGAAAAACCTGGAAAGACTTCATGAATACAAAGTGATGTGAACAGAACCAGGTGAACATTGAACATTGAACACAATAACAGCAATATTGCTGTCAACCCAGGTCTAACAGCAAAGCTAACTCTTTAGTCCACTAGGCCATTGCTGCCCTTCATATTAGAAGTTGGGGAAGCTCAGTTCTAGGCAGAAGGACTGTGAAGCTACACTTCTTTTTAAATTTTTTATATGTATTTAACCATTGGATTTGAATTAGCAAGTGAAAATTGCTTCCTGACCTGCAGCTGGAAACATAAATGCCTTATCCCCAGAATGTTTGAGAGTGGCTATCAGGGCTCATACCATAATGTGGGTATAGACAAAGTAGGCATTGTCATTCCAATTTTTTGTATCAGCTTAATGAATTTATTTTGAGCCTTCAAAGTTTAATATACTTAATTTCAAATTCATTCATTACCATCCCAAAAAGTATTCTTTCATAATCTTTAGACAATTCAAAGAAAATGTGTTCTGTTCTATAAAAATTAGTAAGAAGAATACTCATGATAAATGTGCATGTCACTGAACTATCTGAATGTCTATTCTCAACTACTTTAACTACCTTAAAGATTAAGAAAATCAAAGGCAATTCCCATTATGGTCTTAATTATTGAATTAATCTGGAAGTGTGATATTTTGTCTTTATACATTCCATATATTAACTTTTTAAGGGTGCCAAATTAGGTATAATAACTGAGCTTGTTACTGCTAGTACTGAAAACAAATAAGGAATAAAGCTTATAAAAGATCCTAATGAAGACAATTTTCTTTTTTACTTCACTTTCTTTATAATAATTGAAGTATTTAGAGAGAGAATTACCCATTATTCAAGTAACACAAGTATTTGGGTAACAGTAAATTAAAAGTTATAGAAGGATACACTGCAGGAATAGATGTGTCTAAATCTGAAGTTGATGTAAAAAAGACAAAAAAAGGAAATATAGTTCCTTAAAGGAAAAATAGTTCCTTTATTAATCACTCTTTTTCTCTTCAGTTTGTCTCTCAAGCCATATCAGAAGATTGGTTTGAATTGGCTAGCGCTGCTACATAAACATGGACTAAATGGTATTTTGGCTGATGAAATGGTAGGTAGCATGTCAGTTTTTCCTTTTAAATTTTATTATGAAGAGAAATAGTCATTTGAATCCTGTCTTTCCCATAATATTAACTATCTCCACCTTAGAGAAATTTATTTTGTCCTTTTGCAGTTTTCCTCCTATTCTATCACTAGATTGAAATTTGTTTTCCGCATCCTTTGATATTCCTGGTTTTCCTGAGTGGTCATGCCAGTGGGTTCGACCTCTCTTTTGCTTGACTCTTCAGTTAACTACCTCAGTTCCTTTGCACCTACTCTAATCCCCTACCTTTCTGTCTTGAGGCTCTGACATCTTGAAAATGAGACTAAGATTAGGCCTGAGCATGAGTAAGAATAACCTAAGCACCAATGGTCAGGAAGTGCTCCGTGACATTTTCTTAAGGTTCAAAAAAAAGGGATGGGGGAGAGAGAGATCATAGAGTTTTATAGCTGGCAGGAGCCTTACTCATAGTGTGATCCAAACCCCCTCATTTTACGGGTGAGGGACTGAGATCTCAAGGTGATCAAGCTAATTAGTGTTTAATCTATGACAAGAGTTGAGGTCTTTAGATACCTAGTAAGATGAATTTTTAAATTACTACTCTCATCTTGTGAAACTTGCCACATTTATGAATATCTTCTCATATAACAACCCGTGTGTTTGTACATTATCATTGTACAGTACATTCATTCCTGAGATCAGCACTTCTAAAGGATATATATTTCTGGTAGAAAATTCAATGAAAATATTCAGATGTACTTTTAGACTAAATAATGAGTACTAATGGAGCAGATAGACATGGCAACTTCAAAATACAACATTTGTTGATCCTTCTGCATTTGTTATTTGAAAATATAACATGGGCTTTAATGTTAATGACATTTGGCTGCAACATAGCAATTTTTATGTCCTATTAAGCTTGCTAAAATGGAAATCTCTACTTTGCTCATTGTTGAAGAAACTGTTACCAATGAGATTTATCTCACTTGAGGAAAAAGTAGTTAGTTTGTTTTTAATGACTTGATGCACTCTAAGGAAAATGAAGTTAATAACATTTAAAATACAAAGATTTATTGATAATTTTCCTTTTTTACCTTACAGGGATTAGGGAAAACAATTCAAGCCATTTCCTTCCTGGCATACCTCTACCAAGAAGGTAACAGAGGTCCTCATTTAATTGTTGTGCCAGCTTCAACTTTAGGTAGGTATTACTGGGGGAAGGGAAATCCACCATTTTTGTTTATTTGTCAATTTGATTTTCTAAAAAAGTGTTTAATATAAAGTGATTGGAGGTGTTGCTGTTTCTTTCCACATTTTCTTGTTGTAGAATGAATCTTAATACTAGATTTTATACTTCTACCTTTATGTTTTCTGGCATCCTTTTTCGTTTATCATATTGTTCCTGGTATTTTTAAAACAAAATAATTACATTTTTAAGGTAATAGCACTTACTAGAATTTCCATACTTTGGTATCATTGTTAAAGTAAAAGTCACTTTTAGGCATATAATTCTTTTGATTTAATCGCATTGATCTTAATTCACTAAACATTTTCTTTGACAAATACTGATAATGACTAGTTTTGGTTTGTGGTTTAGTAACTTATAATATCCATCTTTTTTTGATACTGTCTAAAAGTAAAAAACAAAAATTCACCTGAATTAGTAGTATCTAAACTATAGACTGTCTATAATGGATATATATGGATGTGATATGGATTAAATAAAGAAAAAAAAATGACATATAGAATAAATGGAAAGTAAGCTCAGAGTGGAAGACAGGAGCCCCGGAGGGCCCACTGCAGAAGGCCACTGACATTTGTTGAATAGGGTATAACATGGTTAGAACTGCACTTAAGGAAGGTCACTTTGGTAGTCCTTTGTGCAAGACTGGTTGGATTGGTTTGAAACCTGAGGCAGGCAGAGAGAGAAGAGGTGGTGAGGACCCAAGATAAGGTGGCTGCGTGGGCAGAGGCCAGGCGTTAAACGCAAGAAAGGAGTGAAGTCTGGGGATTTGTTGGCTATGCAGAGGGAAAATGAGTGAGTAGTTAAGGTTAACACTGAAGTTACTAACTTAATTAGAGAAATCTGGCTGAGAGGTGGGTTTAGTCGGAAAGGTAATGAGTTCTTTGGATTTGAGTTTGATATGTCTGAGGCACAGTTTGAAATGTCATAATCAGTTGGTGATGTGGGACTGGAGATCAAGAGAGAATGGGGCCATATATACGTACATAGACATAAACACACATACGCACAGATATACCTATCTATGAATCATCTGCACAGAGCTGACTGTGCCTTGAGGCCTCATGTTCTCCACCCCTGGTTTAAAAACCCAAGGAAGCTGAGAGGGAGTATAGAGAAAAGAGGGCTCAGGACAGAGCCTTGAGTTATACTCACATTTAGGGGGTGCAATGTGGAAGAAAAACCCTGGCAAAGGAGATGCTTTCAGCAGAAAGAAGGGAAGCCATTTAACCCCCTGCCGCCCTTTCTATCAACTCCAGTGGTTTCCTGTTGATTCCACGATTAAATATAAAATCCCATCCCTTCAAAATCTGGCCCCTTCCTACTACTTAAAGTTTATGTTCCCCCAAACTCTCCGCAATTCAGTGATACTGACCTCCTTGCTGTTTTTTGAATGAGATACTACATCCTCAACTCCACACTTAGTCACTGTCCCTCATGCGTGGAATTTTTTCCATTCATCTCTGCCTCTTGGCTTCCTTGGCTTTCTTCAAGTCTCAGCTAAAATCCTACCTTGTACAAGAAAACTTTCTTGACTTTCCTCTCACCACCTCCTTTCTACTAGGGCCTTCTCTTTGTTAATTATCTCTCTGTTGTATCTCTGTCTTGTTTTTTTTGTTGTTTTTGTTTTTTTAGTGAGGCAGTTGGGGTTAAGTAACTTGCCCAGGGTCACACAGGGAATAAGTGTCAAGTGTTTGGTCTGAGGCCGGATTTGAACTCGGGTCCTCCTGACTTCAGGGCCGGTGCTCTATCCACTGCGCCACCTAGCTGCCCCTCTTGTTTTTACATAATTGTTTGCATGCTCCTTCAGAGCAGGGACTTTTGCCTTTCTGTGTATCCCCAGTGTTTAGCACAGTTTCTGTACAGTGTTTAATAAATGCTAGACCAGGAGAGATTAGGGTTATGAAAACCCAAAATGGAGAGAGTATCTAAGGAAGAGAGGGTGATCAACGGTAGAAAATGCAGCAGAAAGGTTAAAGACGATAAGGGCTTAGAAAAAATAGTTAAGAGATCATTGGTACCTTTGGAGAGAATCATTTCATTTGAGTGAGGAGGCTGGAAACCAGGCTGCAGAAGGGGGTAAAGTGACTTAGTGGGGAGGAACTGGAGGCATCTGAATTACAGCTTTTTTTCCTAGGAGTTCAGCTAAGAAAAGGAAGAAAGATAAAGGGGTGATAGATTGAGGGAGTGGTAGAGTCTAGTTGAAATTTTTTTTTTTAATTAAGAATCAGAGAGCCTAAAAAAAAAAAAAAAAGAATCACAGAGCCTTGGGCTTGTTTGAAGGCAGTAGGGAAGAAACTCAGAAAGAGTGAGATGCTAAAGATTATAGAGGAGGAGATGGTTGAAGGGAGGCAGACTTCTAGAGGACTGGAAGGAATGGCATCAAGGGTATGCAGAGAAGGGTTTGCCTTGGCTTGAAGGGCTGCGTCATCAGAGACTGAGGGAAAATAGGAGAGACTGGGGAATGATGTCAGTGACTTTGGGGATGGAATTGGTAAATGGCCTATGTTCTTAGTAAAGAGTTGAGGTCCTCAGCTAAGAAGCTGAGGGCAGGGGTCTCACCTAGATCGTAAGTTCAGTGAAGACAAGAGAAGAAACAAGAGTTGGGGAAAGTGGAGATGAGAGAACAAAAGGTGGAGGGTAGGAGCTAGTTTACTTCCTAGACAATTAGGTAACACAGGAATAGGGAGAGTAGTGTTGGGAGCTTGCTGAATGTAGGGGTTGCATTGGGTAGCAGATGAATTAATACACTTATTCAGTGATTCTGTTGTAGGTGGGGGTGGGAAGCAGCAGGATAGAGTCCAGTCTGGGCCCTGCCCTCTGTGGTGTTGGAGACAAGACCAGGCTTCAGTAACAAGTGAACAAGCTTTTATTTGAAGAGCTTCTTTGAAAGGAAGCTTTTCCGTACGTCAAGACTAAATTTGCTTCTTTTAAACTTCTACCTATTTCTCCTAATTGTGATCTCTCAGGCCAAGGATAACAGAACAGGACTCTTCCATGTGACTAAGCTTCGGAGATTGAAGCAAGCTATCATATCCTCCCTAACCCCTCTCCAGATTAAACATCCCCTTGCTGTATGACCGTATTAAGAGTGGATTGTTAAGAGTTGACTGACCAACTCCATTTTTTTCTAATTCACCATGTAGGACCTCAGAACGTACTAACTGCCTCAAGAAAAGTCATAAAACCAGTTTAAGCTAGTTAACTTATTTCTTTTCCGTTTCATCTCATGTAAAAAGCTGGTGTTATAAACATTTTCTCATAACAAGAAAGAGAGAGAGAGAGAGAGAGGACCAACTGTTTTCTAATGGGTTTTCATTTCCAGCCATTTACTAGTGGAGCGTGCCTCATTCTGTCTGAATAAAGCTGTAGTGCCACTGTCCTGTCTTATTAGTCAGTTGGCAATGGCTAGTCAATGAACTCGACAAAAGAAAACCCGTAAGACAACTGATAATCATATGGCATGATCTTAAGGCCCTTTACCAACCTGGTTGCCTTTCTCTAGATCCTCTCCAGCTTAACAAAATTCATCCTAAAATGAGTTCCCCAGAACTGGACATGGTCCTCCAGATGGCATTTATTCAGAACAGAATTTAGTGGGTCTTTTAAACTGCCCTAATCTGGTGCCTCTAATATTAAAGCGTCCTAAGATTGCATTAATTTTCCAAGTTGCCATTTCACACTCTTGACTCATATTAAGTTCATAATTCATCCAACCTCCCCCGCCCCGATCTTTTTTCTGTACAGTGTTCTGTAGCCATGCTTTTCCTATCTTGTACTTGTGAAGTTGATTTCTTGAACCCAGGTATAGATCTTAAGTTTACAACCACTGTTAGGCTTCATCTTACTTGATTTGGCCCGATATTCTAGCCTGGTCAAATGTTTCTGAATGTGTGGTATCTGTTGACCAATTTGTGTAATAAACAGGTTTAATAAACATGCTATCCATGTCTTTCCAAGTCAAATATAAAATAGCACATGGCCAAAATTAGATCTTTGGGACGTTCCATTACAGATTTGACATTCAACTATTAATAATTATTATAAATAATAATAAATCGTTATCTTTTCCCCTAAACCATCCCTCCCTCTTAACTTCCCTATTACTGTTGAGAACGACATCTTTCCAGTGCCTTTCTCACTCTCCACGTCCAATATTTTGCCAAGACCTGTCAATTTGACCTTTGCAACATCTCTTGAATACGTCCCCTTCTCTCTTCTAATGCTGCCACCACCCTGGTACAGGCCCTAATTACCTGATGCTTGGACTGTTGCAATAGCCGGTGGTCTGCCTGCCTCTAGTCTTTCGCCACTCCAATCCAGTTACCAAAGTGATTTTCCTAAGGTACAAGTCTAATCCCATTACACACATACACCTGCCACTCCCCACTCCATAAACTCCAGCTGCTCCCTGTTGCCTCCAGGATCAAATACAAAGTCCTCTGTTTGGCATTCAAAGCCTTTCATAATCTGTCCACTTCACCCCATCCCATACATTTCCAGTTTTCTTCCCATCTCATGTTCTTTGATCCAGTAACATTAGTCTCCTGCTATTCCTCACACAAGACACTCCATCTCTCAGCTCCAGGCATTTCTTCCGACTGCCCCTCATGCCTAGAATGCTCTCCTTGCTCTGCTCTACCTAGTGACCTCTCTGGCTTCCTTGAAGTCCCAGCAGAAATCCCATCTTTTATTGGAAGCTTTCCCTACTCTAGTGTCTTTCCTTTGCTGATTGTCTCCTATTTATCCTATACATAGCTTGCTTTGTGTGTACTTGTTCACATATTGTCTCCCCCATTAGATCGTAAGCTCCTTGAGGGCAGAGGTTGTCAAACTTTTGTCTTTTTTTTTTTTTTTTTAAATATCCCCAGCGCTTAGCACAGTGCCTGGCACATAGTAGGCACTTATAAATAAATATTTATTGACTGACTAATAACTTCTCTTTGGACCCAGCCTTTTAAACAGTTCCTAATCCACTTAGTTGTGTTATTATCTAGCTTGCATTCCTTTGTGAGTAAACTATATCTGCAGCATAAGCATAGTCTGGCATGACTTGTTCTTTATGAATCAGTGCAGAGCTATTTGTCTCTGTAGATGTTCATTAATGATCCTTTTGATAATGATTATAGAATTTTGCCTCAAAAACTCGAACTCACAGATCTGTAGTTTGCAAAATCCATTCTCTTCCCTCACTGAAGTTAGTATTCCTTCTACCAGGTCATCCACTTATCCATGTCTTTCCATAAGTCTTCCATACAGGATCTTCCCAATATACTGGAAATTGACTTGGGATCATTTTAATGCTACCAGCAAATCATCTGTTATTCTTGACCCTTGCAAAAGGATAGCTTACCTTTTTTTTTTTCCCCTAGTCATATATTTCCTTTATGATGTATTTTATGTAATTTCTCTTGGTAATGTGTTGTAGCCTGTTTAACCCTCACCATATGTTTCCACTATCCTTTGGGTCATTAGTAATACTGAATCTCTTAGAGTGTGTTGTTTCATTATTTGCAACCATATATCATCGCCAGAAATATATTGATGTTAAAAAGATGAGCTTTTACAGTAGGAACAGTTTGAAATTATTGAAAATAACTGCAGCTTTCCAAATGTAGTACAGTCCACTCTCTTCTTTTCCAAGTTTAGATTCAGGTCATTGTTCATCATTTCCAAGAGACATAGACACAAAGAATAAGTCAATGATCAACCCCTGTGACTGCTTGTCATATTGTCAGTAATACACATTCTTTATTTACATAGTATTTTCTGTGTGCATTGTTAGGCAGGTCTTTAAGTGATCATGGATCTCATTAAAGAGGCCCCCATAGTGTTTTAGTGCATGTTGAGGTTCAAACAAAGCCATCTGCAACCAAGAGCATTTAAAGATTTGCTACATTGTTTGACATTTCTCAGAAGCTGTGAGCATAGTTCACTTTGGTTGTGTTTTTCAAGGAATCTTCTGTGTTCTAAACATCTGCCCAGAAGGACATCTTGGTGGAAAGAAAAGGCTTTAAAGACTTATGTTTTACTTTACTCAAATATCCTTCTTTCCTCCAGCTTTTAAAAAAATCATCAAACACACACTGTAGGTTCTTTATTCTCTTTACCACTCAATTGATTGTGTACTGACAACTGTGAAAGTGACTGTAGCTTACACACTACATTGGTTACTGAGGAGAAAAGGTTAGAGAAATCGTATGAATTTTATAAGGCCCTTCGATATTTTTTTTAAACATTGCAAAGGTGGGAAAAGGTGAGAATGGTGAAAAGTGAAGTGAGAAAACATAGTTAAGAAGAAGAAACGTGAGAAGACAAAGATCTGTTGATAACATAAAAACCTCATGCCTTTTATATCATGAATTTTTCAAAAAAATTTTGAGAAAAGAATCAATTGGTAGACCCTGACATGGTGAGTACCTGCTAACACTATAATAAATGAAATAGATTATACTTTGACTGACCGGAAAAGACTCGTTAATAGTGTGGTATTATTACTGAGTCAGCTCCACTTTTTGGAGCTATGATCAGAGTTAGTTTAAAAATAAAAACCTTCAAGAAATAACAATGAGAAAAACATATGGCATAAATTGAAATAACTTAACCCAGAGTTAAATAAGTAATTAAGAATGGAAAATGGACTACAGAGTTATTGACACTGACTACTTTTATTGAGACATTTAACCAGCAACAAATTAATTACCATAGCTAGGAGACCAAAAGAGCCTAGAGAGGGCTTTATTCAGCAAACATCTGACTTCTACGCCACGCTGAGATGTTTGCCAAAGACAACAGCAGGTCAGAATATAAACTTGTTCATAAGCTCTTATGATGAATAACGATGCTTCATTCTAAGTAGTATTGTTTCAAAGCAGAGAAAAACAAGGAGGGACAAAACCAGTTTAAAGAAAGTTTGGCAGGTATCCAACTAAACAAAGTCACTCCAAGGGCATTTAAGGATGAAAATGGAAGCAGGACAACAACCAGAAGAAAAATGAGGAAAAAATTATAACCAACTTTTCTCCTTTAAGGACAGTGGAACTCTAATGCCACAGTGGTTGAAATGGCACTAAAGAGAACAAAGACAAGAAGAACAACTATATTAGACTGCGTATGTATAGAGAAGATCTGTGTTGGAGGTGACACAATGGTGAACATGTTGAGGGACTGGTATATACGAGGTTTCTCAGAAAGGAGGGGAAGATACCAAAGGTATATTGGACCTTATTAATACTGAAAAAGGCTACTGAGAAAATAGCAGCAACTACTAACCTTTATAGCTTCTCATCTAAACAGAATCCTTGAGAGTCATCTAGATGAATTGAGGGAATCCTTGATGAGAGTATTAATAAGGAACAAGCAGATTTTTGCAAGTGATATTCAACAATGTAGCACATCTTTACCATTTTATAACTAACCAAAAGATGTAGAGATTTCATTGTTGATTTTGAAAAATTATTTCATTTGGTAGAACTAAGTACTGCTTTACAAGTCCTTACAAGGTCTTTTGTTCAGCAGAGTCATTCATAATTCCATGAAAGGTGGAAGAGAACCTGGGTGCGCCTGTAATCCCTACTATTGGGGAGGTTGAGACTGGTGGGTCTCTGTAGTGCTGAGCCTATTAGGTGTCTTTACTTAGGTGCCAAATAGTGAGCCCCCAGGAGCAGAGGGCTGCCAGGCTGCCTAAAGGGGAACAAACAAGCCCAGGTTGGAAACAGATCCAATTGAGCCCATGAGTGGACTGCAGTTCTATCTGGGGCTCTCCGGGATAGAAGAAGGAAGGAAGGAGGGGGATTAGCTGATTATAAGCTCCAGGCAAGGCGTAAAACAGGGAGACGGATATTTGTCAAAGATGCTGGCCATCGTGTTGGAGGAGATAAGCACACATACCACGTTCCTCCAGATGCTCCTTTTCTTGCAGATGACATCATGCTGATTGCCTCAAGCCTTGAAATATTGTAATCTCCTGTAAGATCTGAAATCACTCAAAAGAATTTAGCCTGACTTTTCACATAGAAGTAACCAAGGTGATTAAGACTGTCTATTGCCTGTATTACAACATTGATATGAATGGACATCCTAAAGAACTTGTCTAACATTTAATCTTGAGTCAGACAGCACAAATGGACAAGTTGGGCCCAGAGTTGAACAGGAAGAAAATGAGCTGAGATGCAAAACTTCCCATAACTCAGAGGAAAATAGAGAGGCACGGGGCAAATATGCACAGACTGCTATATATAACTAATGAGGATTTCTAAAGAAGAATAAGAATAAAAACATCAAAGAAGTATATAATTAGAAGGAAATATGGGCTGCTCAGATATTGAGAGTGAGGGACGATAGGTAGATGACCAGAGTGTCTCACTAGCACCCTTGCAATATCAGAAGAAAATGAAGATTTGCAGCATATTGGATGGATGTGGACAAACATTGAGTAGGAAATTGCAGGCACAAAAGATTTGTGTTCCATTGGGGGAGAAATCCTGAATGCATTGAGCTTGTAGACCCATTTGAATTGAGTACAGAGAAAAATTTGAGGGCCAGTATGAAGTAATAAGAGTTAAAAACTGAAGAATTGAGATATTATATGCTAACTTCTACTATATTTAAAAGCCAGCAAGAAAATCTGAAAAATACACAGCAGTAAAAAAAAAAAAAATGACATGTTTATTTGTTTAAATTAATATACATGTTTTAAAAAACAAATCACACAAAATGGAGTTCATGCTTTTGTTTGCATATTTAAATATTTGGGTTTTTTTATAGCTATAAAGTTTAGAATTGTTTTTAAAATATTAGTGACTTAATGGCATAAAGCATCTTAGTAGTATCATATCTTATTTCTATACCAAATGTCAACCTTTGCATTTAAATCACTTGAGTAACAAGGTGTATTTCCAGTGAATTTGCAAGAACTTAGCACTTTTTTTCACCATTTCTGCTATATGTACTGCAAAAGAGTGTTAGTGATAAGTTGAAATTATCATTCTTAACTGGTTATTATGTTTGTTTTATGCTCATCAGTTAGCTCTGCAAGGCATAGTTACACATGTCCTGTGAAATTATTTTTCTTATCTTTGAAAATCAGCTGCTTTATTTGTCACTAAAATGTAATTAGGTGATTATAAGTAAAACTCATTTACAATAAGCTTGTATACAATATTATGTGAGTTAATTGTAAAACCTATTACCGAAAGTAAACAGAATTTGAGTTATAGACTAGCATGTTCAAAATTAGTTTTTCTATATTTTCTATCTATTTTATGGTCAACTTATTGATCTGATTAGTCTACTAATGACTAAAGAATACAAAGTTCTAGGGGCAGTTAGGTGGCACAGTGGGTAGAGCTCCAGCCTTGGAGTCCAGAGGACCTGAGTTCAAATCCAGCCTCAGACACGTGACACTTAGTAGCTGTGTGACCCTAGCAAGTCACTTAACCCCAATTGCCTCACCAAAAAGCAGAAAAACAAAACCAAAAAAAACCCGCAAAGTTCTAGGAGTTCTACTTTAGTTCCTGTTAATCCTGACAAGATTCATAGAACTTTGGTTGAGAGAAAAGTCTTGAAATTAAGTTATCTTGAAGCACTAATGATTTCACTTGAAAGGCAGCTCTTTCTAGTTTAGTATGTTCAGTCTATCTGGTACATTACATTTAATGACCTTTTTCTTGGTAAATATTTAAATCATAATAAAATTCAAACTTGTAAACTACTTTTATAGAATAAACTTAATAATTTTCATCTATGTATAATAAAAATTCCTATTTGACTTCAGTTTACAGTAGAGTGAGTAGTTTGATGACTTCTTAAACTAAGTGCTAGTTACACTTGAGTTTCTTCTATGCATATCATGTAGCAGGAACAACTAACAGCTACTTTTTTGTTTTATAGACAACTGGATAAGAGAAGTTAATTTATGGTGCTCTAACCTAGATGTTCTCTTTTATTATGGTAAGTATACTTTTATATTGCTTCTAGCACCCAGAATGAAAACCTTGAAGTCACCTTTGACTCTCTTCCCCTTCCTCCTCTCTCCCTTCTATTTCTGCTGCCACGCTTTCCCTGGATTGTTGTAATAGCCTTCTGTTTCCCAGAGAGCTTTCACAAAGTTGTCCAGCTAGTACTCCTAATGCTCACACATAACTACATTACGGTCCAGCCCGAAGCTCTCCAGCATTTCTTTTTTGCCTGTATGACAATACAGAAACTTCTTAGCCCATTGCATTTGAAGCTCACTGCAGTCTGGCTCAGCTTTGATTGCAGTTTCATCACTGCTTCTTTTCATGCGCTATGTGTTTCAGCCAAACTGGACCAATAACTACTCCCTAACCTAGTCCTGCCCTCATCTGCTTTGGAGCATTTGCCAGCCTGGCACTATGTCTGGATGTGCTCCTTCCACATCCCTGTAAAAATTCTTTTCATTTTTTAAGGCAGTGTTCCAATGTAGTCTCTCTATGAAATTTTCCCCAATATCCCAGCTCAAAAGGGATTTCTGCCAGCTCAGACTTTCTTACGGCATTTTTGTCTAGAACTCTTGTGGTAGAATCTTATCTCTCTCCCTAATCCCATAATCATATTCTGAGTTTCTTGAAGATAAGCACTGCCTCAGCTTTTTATTCTTTGCATGTATTTTTGAGTGTGTGAAGTGGGAGGGGTCCAGACCTATAATTGAATTAATATAGGGAATTTCCCCAGGAAGGAAACTCATTCCACCAAAGCAGATCAGCAGCTCATCTCTAACTGCTAAGAGATTAAGTACCTCTGCCTCCATTCCCACAAGCAGTATTTGTACATGGCCTGAAAAGAACCCAGGCCTTCCTGATTCAAGATCAGCCCTTGATTATGTAATGCTGCCTCGAACTGAGCTTCATATAAAAGTATTTAATAAGTGCTTGTGGAATTGAAGGTGTGGAATCTTTTTATAGTCTACCATAACATTACCTGTTGCCTGGACTATTATAAACTTCCTAATTGATTTCACTATTCCCGTGCTTTCCCCTCTCAAATACATTCTTTGTTGTTGTTTAGTCATTTTTCAGTCCTGTCCAATTCTTAGTGACCCTTTTGGGGGATTTTCTTGGCAAAGATATTGGAGTGGTTTGCCATTTCCTTCTCCAGCTCATTTTACAGATGAAGATACTGAAGCAAACAGGATTAATTGACTTGCTGTGGGTTACACAGCTGTAAGTGTCTAAGGCCACATTTGAACTCAGGTGTTCCTGACTAAGCCCAGCACTCTCTTAGAAACCTTCAGCCTATGGGCTGCCTCTTTCCATGAAGACTTGACTGTATGCCACTCAGTTGTTAGTGGTCTCCCTCTTCAAATTCCTTCCTCCCTTCCTCTATGTTTCTCTATTTTTTTCTCTCTCTCTCATTTGTATGTGTTATGTTCCCCAGTAGAATTCCCAATTGATTCCAGAGGGCAAGGACTGCTTGATTTTTGGCTGTCTCCAGAGCCTAGCACAGTACCTTGTACAGTCTGCTCATTTAATTGAAGTATAGGGAATGAATAATATTCATAATTTCTATCCATTGCATACAACTTGAAAAGATGATTTTTCCAAACACATTTTTATCTCTAGGTTCTCAAGAAGATCGCAAACAGCTTAGATGTGATATTCATAATAAAGTTGTAGACTTCAATGTGATTGTGACTACGTAAGTACTAAAATTATTAGGAAAATTGACAAGAGAAAAAATAATATTTCTCAGTACTAGTATATAATAGGAGCAGCAGCAATGATTGTGATTTTGGTTAATTTGAGAATTTGAGGTCATTCTCAGTTGTGCTTTATCATTTCCGGGTAGGACTTTTTACCTCAATTTTCAGGTCAGCACCACCTGCTGTGAGAATGTTGATTATTTGGTCGTAACCAAAATAATGGGACATTCATTCAATCAACAAAAAGACAGCCTGTTTTGCTTTACTTGCTGCACTACAAATAGATCATGCACTCACTTAAGGGCACATCTTTGAGTAGTTATTTATGCATGGTAGTCAAGTTTTTAAAAAAAAACATAAAACATTTAAGGCAGTAGGAATTATTAAGTAATGATGTAGTTATTAAATATATAACTTTACATTGTTCATTGATTTCATTAGTGAGTATATTTTCCCCACCAGATTTTAATACTTTTTCATTTCATTCAAGTCCTTTCTGTGGTTTTCCATAACAACTCTTTCAAGATTCTACCTAACAGGCTAGAGATATTTCTCTTAATAATTTTTATAGATAATACCTGGCCCATTAGTGTAAAACTAGGCTTTTAGTAAATTGTCAGTTGAATGTTGATTATCTTGGGGTACCAGTGTAGCATTTGAGTCATCCATCTTTTGTTAACTAAATATTGAATATTCATTTATTTAATTTAACTATTTGATACAATTTTGTTGTGTTACATTTACTCCATCACTTGATGCCGAACTGTGTACTTCCTCATATTTGGTTAGAACTCACTCAGTTCTTTAAACAGTTGCTAGTCAGTTTTATTATAAAAAAAATGGGTCATTTCTGACCAAAACTTCCCCTAGTCAGTAGAAGGATGTTCTTTTCTTGCCAAATTCTGTCAGAATTTTTGGCATAATTCCTGTCAGTTTGTCCTTAGGATCAAACAAGAACTCATCTTCTAATCTGATCCTGTAGCAATGTGCTCCTATTTTCTATTTTTTTGGTACCACATATTTTTAAATTGTGCATAAACACTATTAAAAATATATATTTCAAAGAAAAAATCTGACTTTGTCACAGAAATACAGAACTCTTTACCCTGTCAGACAGAGCCTTTAAGTTGTCTGGTTTTTGTTTTGTTTTGTTTTGTTTTTTTGCTTAAGTTGTCCTTAGTTTTTTCTTTACATTTCAGACTGACTGCTCTTAGCTATGTAGTATATAATTTGAAGCATTATTGAGTAAATGCTGTGCCTAGAATTTTCTTTTTCCATTTTTGTTCTTTTATTAGTAGTTTTTGTCACTTCTGAGGGGACTCCTCCCCATTCCTTTCTTTCCTAATTAATATAAATGAGTCAGTGCTTCCTTTTGGGTAAAATATTTTATGGAATTTGCAGCTCTCTGGATTGTCTAAACTCTTAGAACACTGTCCTACAATTTTTATTTGCAATAGGTACAATTGTGCAATTAGCAGTTCAGATGACCGCAATCTATTTCGACGGCTGAAACTTAACTATGCAATCTTCGATGAGGGCCACATGTTGAAGAATATGGGCTCTGTGCGCTACCAGCACCTCATGACCATTAACGTATGCAATTCCTTCTCTATTCTTAACAAAGTACAAAATTTTAAAACTTGCAAATCAGATGTATAAACTCTTATGTAAGATGTAACATAAGAATATCAAGTATAAAACCTCTTCCCTCACTGCCATCCTCCTTGGGACAAAAAGGGCAAAGGTGGAAATGTTGAGTTTCACACGGTCAGCTTAAACACAGAACAAGTTTAGACATAAACTGTTGACCTGAACGATTTCTATACTCTGACTGCTTTTAGCAGAAAAGCAAATATACATGTTATGGTAGAAAAACTACTGGCCAGAGAGGCTAGAATCTGGAGTTTTCAAATTGGCTATACTACCAATTAGTTGTAAGACCATGGGTAAGTTATTTGACATCATTTGGTAATCTCTGACGTCCCTTCAGCAGATTACTAGCACATTTACTCATGGGGTTTTTGGGGGTGTGTTTGTGCATATGTTTGTGGGGGTGTGTGTGTGTGTGTGTGTGTGTGTGTGTGTTTAAATTACCTAATTTCCGTTTCTCTCTGTCGTAGGCAAAGAATCGTCTGCTACTTACAGGCACTCCTGTTCAGAATAATCTATTGGAACTCATGTCTTTGTTGAATTTTGTCATGCCTCATATGTTCAGTAGTAGCACCAGTGAAATCAGAAGAATGTTCTCTTCCAAAGCAGTAAGCAGAGAGCACATAACACATGCTGCATACATATATATCCAGGCCCAATTTTCATTCCTTCCCACTTTTAGTTTTAATTTGTTGAAGGGAAAGTTTAAACAATTTAGAAGTGGTTCATGGTGAAAAAGATTTACCAAATTGGACTGTTAACTATCGTTCTACCTAGTATGAACTATAACTGGGAAAATGTTGACCTCTAGTCTGAGGAGTAGCTCATTTTTACCAGTAATTTGCAGAACAAAAAAAAAAAGTCTTCATTACTTGTCCTTATTGCTGAAGGAAAATGCTGAGTCGGCACATATATAAGCTATAATGTAACAGAAATATTAATTGCTTGTGGTTCCTGAACTATAAGTACTCAAAAGTTCAAACTATAATACTTAATCAGGTCCTCTTTAAGAAGCAGATTACAATCTAAAAATTAAATCTTGCCTGTAATCAGCTTGGGATATTTGGAGAAAGGGGGAAGACCCTCTTAGAATGTAGGTGTGGGAGAAGCCAAGAGGCTTATATCCATGAGTGTGTTTGAATACCTGTAAATAAGCCACCTGTATTGTTGAGATTTTTAAAAAGTGATTCTTTTTTCTTCCATTAGAAGTCTGCTGAAGAACAAAGTATATATGAAAAGGAGAGAATAGCACACGCTAAGCAAATTATAAAGCCATTTATTCTGAGAAGAGTAAAAGAAGAGGTAAACTCTTCCTCTGTGTATTGGTTGGCAGTATTATATTTTGTTTTATTTAAATGAGGAAAACTTTCCTTAAATAAATTCTGGTTTTTTTCCTCAGGTCCTTAAGCAGCTACCTCCCAAAAAAGATTGTGTTGAACTATGTGCAATGTCAGAAAAGCAGGAACAACTCTACTTCAGCCTTTTTAACAAAATGAAGAAATCCATCAATGGCATGGGTATAACCTGATTTTGACAGTGTACATTATATACTGGTTTATGGATGTGTGTTGCTTTTAGATGGTGACTTTTTTGTTTGTTCTTTATCTCACTGAACTAAAAAGATTTTTTAAAAATTGAATATTTACTATCATTTAAAATAATCATTAGATTTAAATTTCAGTATGCACTTTTTGACTTGCAGAGAAAAGCTCAGAAATGGGCAATGTGATGATGCAACTAAGAAAAATGGCCAATCACCCTTTATTACATCGTCAATATTACACAGCTGAAAAACTCAGAATAATGTCACAGCTGATGCTAAAGGTAAGAGTGAATGCATGACTGTATGATCCTCTTTACTCGCCAGCTCATAGCACTTAGCCTGAACTACAAATCCCAAATCTTCCATTTCTTTACCATATATATGACCTTAGGTAAGTCATTTCATTTTTCAGGTATTCCATTTCCTCATTTGTTTGAGATATTCTAAAGTCCCTTCTACCTCTGACATCCTGCAGTTCTGTAAAAGTCAAATACTGTGTCAAAACCGAATAGGATAAGAACAGACTATTTTCAAAAGTGGAGGTACAGATTGTTACAGTCACTTGAAAAATGCTCAGCCTCACTAATAATTAAAAGCAAACAATGGTGAGGTATGCCACCTCAGTTCTTTCAAGTTGGAAAAAAATAACAAGGAAATTAGGTACTTAGCAGAGTTATTGAAAAAGATATACTTATTTATTACTGGTTGAATTGCCAGCTTTTTGGAGAGCAGTCTGACACTATGCAGTGAAAGTTAATAAAAAAAAATCGTACCCTTTGACCCAATACCTAGTAAATGCATTGTTGGGAATATATACCATAAAAGGGTTATTGATAACAAAAAAGCTGTCTGTTAAAACTGTCACAGCAGTGTGTGTGTACATATGTGTATATACACACACCTAAAAAACTAGTTTAAACAGTTATGAGAAATACATAGCAGTTCTGAAAGATCTTTATGAAATAATGCAAAGGGGAAAAAGCTGAAGCTGACAAACTGAGTAACACTAATTATAATCACAGGGAAAAGAAAATGAAAGGACAGAATTCTGTTGGACGTTCTCAGATGATGTTAAGATATTTTATGCATTGATATTAATGGTAACAGGTACTAGGAAGTTTTAATTGTTTTGTATTGATGTTCAGTGTTGAGTTGTTAATAAAACATTTTAATTCCTTTCGTGCTGTATACCTACCATCCTGAATGTACAGGAAGGCTGATGATAGATTAGTAATTAGCAACAATTGTTAGCAGCACAATAGATAGATATGCAGATGATCAAGAAGTTGAAGATACATTTAAAACATTTGCAAATTTAAAATGTTTTGCAGAGTTCTCACCCAAAAGGAAGAAGGAATGAGAATTATCTTATTTTTCATTGACAAACTTTTGTGGTTTATGTTCACAAAAATTTGTGAATCAAACCTTATTTCCTCGTTTATTTTCTGTAACTTAAATGAAACTCACCTAGAATCCTAATGCTCATCTAAGAATTCAGTTTTATTCTGATTTACTACTCCAAACTTGATAAACAGCTCTATGAAACCCTAGTGCATTGGTAATAAGAGTCTGGGGAGAAAATTATACTACTTACTAGCTTCCCTTTCTAAATAGTAAATATTATTTTGTGTTGAAATACTTGATATGACAAATTTTTGCATGACACTAAACTTAATTTCCACTGTTTTTCTTCAAAATTTCTCCAAGTTCCCTGTGCCCTAAAACTTAAGCTCTAAATCAAAGCCTTAGACCCAGTACTTACCTAATCCCATAAATATGTTACCAAATGATCCTGAGAAGCACTCATCAAATCCAAAACTCTCATTTCATGGAAAAGAGAAGTGTGTCTGTCCCCTGCTCCTCCCCACCCTACAAAAAGGTCACTAATCTAAAGTCACAAATGGCAAAGCCAGATGAGGGGAGACTGGTCACATAAAGTGATAAAGTTACCCTCCTGAGTGCAACAGTACACTGAGAAAAATTAAATTTCCCCACAAAATGGTGCCAAATATAATTTACCAAAAAAATAAGCAGTTAAGCCACTAAAACTTTATTCTGCTGCCCTTCCCTCTATAATTTAGAAGTGACCTTGGGTTCTTGAAGCTTGTGCAAAGACAGCTCAAGCTCTAGGCTTCTTTCTACTTCACCACACAACCAACTGTAAAAAACTTTAATACATTTTTATTAGTATCTTCGGATTTTTGATGATCACCTGGATATCTCCACATATCCCATTTCTTCCCCTTCCCCACAGTCATCCCTTATAATAGAAAATTTTAAAAAGAAAAGAGCAAGAAGAGAAAAAAATTCCACAAAACCAATCATTACATTGAAAAAATCTGATTTATTCAATGTCCAGACTTGTGGACCCTCCTTTTCGGCAGAGGAGTGTGGAGGCATCTTTTCATCTCTTCTTTGGAGTCACCCTTGTTCTTGATAATTTTGTAACGTTTTTTGATTGTTTGCTGCTGGTTCTTTCCATTTACATTGTTGTCGTTGGTTGCATGGATGGCTCTGCTTACTTCAAATTGCCTTAGTTTCTTTAAGTCTTTTCCTGCTTCTTGCTATTATTCAGTATGTTTATAGGCAGCTAAGCGGAGCAAGGGATAGAGTGCTGGGCCTGGAGTCAGGAAGACCTGTGAATCCAGCCTCAGACACTGTTTGCCTCAGTTTCCTCAATTGTAAAATGAAGCTACAGCACCTGCTTCCCAGGATTGCTGTGAGAATCAAATGAAATAAGTTTTGTGAAACACTTAGCAGCACATTTCCTGAAACATAGTTGGTGCTGTATAAGTGCTTACTCCATTCTTCCCTTTCCTTTATGGTTTCCTATAGAACAGTGTTACTCCATTACAGTCATGTATCTCAGTTTGTTTATCCTTTCTCCTTTTGGTGAGTATCTACTTTGTTTCAAATTTTTTCCTACCAAAGTGCTACTGTAATTATTTTTATATGTATGGAGGCTTTTGTCAATGACCTCCTCAAGTATATACCTACCAATGTGGGACCAAGAACATAGACATTTTAATTACTTTATTTTGCTTAATTCCAAATTGCTTTCCAAGATAGTTGTATTAATTCACAGATCCATATACAATGCATTAGTGTACCTATCTTTCAAGAATTCCTATAACATTGACTGTTAGCATATTTTTATCATCTTTGCCAGTTTGCTGGGTGTGGGGTGAAACCTTAAGGTTGTTTTCTCTTGTTATTAGTGATTTGAATTTTTACATGATTGTTAATAGTTTTCAGTTTTTTTGAGAATTATTCTTTTCTTTTGACCACTTAGGACCAACTTCTAAGACATAGGCAAACATTTACTAGCAGAATTTAACCTGAAATAATTTATGTATTAGTTCAAATTAACTCCATTAGCTAGCATGCATGCCCTTATAACCCTGTTCCTTTTCATTACTAACTGATATGTGTGGCCTTTAAGTGTCTGTCTTCTGGGTAGATTTATTTACTCCTGTTAAATATTCTTCAATTTTGCACTTTTTAAAAAGTCCTATATTAATGAAAACTATTCTAATCTCTCTGTCTACTTTTAGTGATAATGTCACTAAAGATCATTGTCTCGGTTTTGTGAGGGAAGTTCTTGACTGAGTTGAATTCGTTGAATTCATCTTTGTTTGTTTCTGCCTACTTGTTTCTTTTTACACCTCTGCCAGACAAGGAGCAATGGGAATGACTTAAGACTTTATTTTACCTTCTCTTAGCTTTTGTAAATGTAAGTGAAAATGAATGGTGAATTCAAGGTTACTCTTATTGAATTTTGCTTTTTTTTCTAACGTCAAAGGAAGTGGAACCATGAGAAAAACTAGCAAAGTATTTTTGTGTTTTTGAAGAGTTTTCACAAATTTAAAACACTTTGTTTTTTTCACTTTATTTAACTTTTATGACTCATAAAATCAATTAGGGATATCCTAATTGATTTTATCCAAGGTATGAATACAGTGGTTATTTGATGATTGTGGTCTTCCTAACTTGTACTGTCATTAGCAGCGTAAAAGGTCACTGCTTAGTGTGCTTATGTCAATGTGTAAAATTGCATCTGGGGGTTGTGCTCGGAAGCACAAAAGACCACATGTCCAAACAGAGAAGTAGATTACGACTGAAGTTTCTACTTCCCTATTGTCAGTGACTCATTTGAGTCACTAAATTAGTTTTCTCTATCTGATCCTGAAAGAGTTGCATTAGAATGTTGTATAATTTCACCAGTATCTGAAGTGTACTTGCTAGTACGCTAGTATTAGTCTTAATTATTTGAATAACGTAGTGTAATTAACTTAAAGCCGGCACACACCTTATAAGTCAGTGAGGCCACCCTTCTCAATTTACAGTTGACAGGACTGAAGCTCGAGATTGTGACGCTAAGGTCACACAGCTAGTTAACACCAGAGGCAGGATTTGAACCCATGCTTTCTTGACTCTGTAGGCTACAGCAGGCTGCCTTTCAAGGGACTGAGGAAACAATTGAGATTAGTTTCATATTACCATATTGTAAAGTATAATTTGAAATAAAATTTTCTTTTCTTTTGAGGAACCTACACATTGTGAAGCTAATCCTGACCTGATTTTTGAAGATATGGAAGTTATGACGGACTTTGAACTACATTTACTTTGTAAACAGTATGCACATATCAATGACTTTACGTTAGACATGGATCTCATTTTGGACTCCGGAAAATTCAAGAAACTAGAATGCATTTTGTCTGAATTAAAACAAAAGGTATTATGCAAAAATTAGTCATTGTACACTTCCTTATTCTCCAGCCTTCAGTATTAATATTAGTTTGATTTTTAAAAATAAAGTCTGCAATTAGTAATAGCTTTTTGTAATATCATGGGACATTACTAATTACTACAGACTATTTTAATGTAGTCTTACAATTTTGTTAAAACGATAAAATTACTATTTTTGAAGGCAGGGACCTTGTCTAGTATGTGTCCTTATATTTAATGTACTTCACATCCTATGTATTAGTAAGATTGCATTACAATTCATTATGTTAGCAAAAATCAAATTACTAGTAATATTGTAGCATATGGTGTATAAATTAAAAATGAGAAAAAGATAAAGTAGGTATACAGTTTTTCCGTAACTGAAAGCAGGAATAATTTAAGTAAGATTTTAAAAGATAAGATTTAAGAAGCAAAACCAGGTGTGAAAGTAACCTGATTTCGCTTTTGGAAAATTTTACTTATGCACTTGACTTTTTGCCAAAAATTCTCTCTTTTCCACCTCCATTTCCTCCAGGTACTTTTCCTTCCTCTCAGACTCTCATTTTCAATCTTTCCCTGTCTGCTGTTGCGTTCCTGTTGCATATAAAAAATGCTCTGAACTGTCCTGTGTTGAAAATTGTTGAAAAAAAATTTTTTTTTTAAAAAAACATCCCTTTATTTGATCTTGCCATCCCCTCAACCTGTTCTTCTGTTTCTCTTCTCCGTTTTGCTGTTGAACCCCTTGAATCTGCATTTGCTACCTCTTCTTTCTCACCTTCTACTCAGTTTTACCATTGCAAGCTAACTTTCCAGTCCACCAGTCAGCTAAAATTGTTCTTTCAAAATTTGCCAGTGCTTTAGCTGCTAAATCCAGTGACCTTTTCTCTTGTTCTCCAGATGCATTTTGTTATTATTTAGCTCTATAAAGCAATATTTTGTAGTTTGGTAAGGCAGGTGGTATTGTCATTTTTATTATATTAGCTTGCCTTACCTATGAGTAATTACCATTTCTCTAATTATTTAGATCTGTCTGTATTGTGTTCAATATAGTCATATAAGACTACCAAGTATTTTCTATTATCTTTAGTTTGTTTTGTTTTTTTTTTGTTTTTTTTTTTTGCTTTTTTGGTGAGGCAATCAGGGTTAAATGACTTGCCCAGGGTCAAACAGCCAGTAAGTGTCAAGTGTCTCAGGCAGATTTGAACTCAGGTCCTTCTGACTCCAAGGCCGGAGCTCTATCCACTACGCCACCTAGCTACCCCATCTTTAGTTATTTTTAATGGAATTTCTCTATCTCCTTTGCTCAGTTTCATTGTTAATATACGGTAATGCTGATGATTTGTATGGGTTTATTTAATAGCTTGCAACTTTGCTCGATGGTGGCCTTTTCTCACCATTTACCTTGCTCTCTTTGTTGGTTTTGACTTTCAGCTATCCTCTTTTCAGGAAACTGTTGCCTTCTTTGACTTTCATGACACTTCTTTCTTGGTTCTCCTACATGTCAGATCCTTTGCTAGGTCATCAATCTTAACCCCCTAACCCCCAAGCATGGGCATCCCTCAAAGCTCTGCCCTGGGGCTTCCTGTCTATATCTCATCTTGGTGATTTATTTAATCAGCTTCTTTGGGTTCAGTCATCATCCCTGATACATGATTCCCAAATGTGTTAATTTTTCTTTGGAACTACATTCCTTGCTGAGTGTCCCCACCTGAACGTCCTGTAGGCATCTCAAATTCAACTTCTCCAAACCAGAATTCATAGTTTTCTCATCCCAAACTTGATTATTTCTTTTGATTGTACCTCTAGTTTTTCTATCACCCAGATTTGTAACCTCTGAGTCATCCTTGACTCTTAGCCCTCTCTCAATCCCCTACATTTAATTGAGAGCCAAATTTTATGGATTCTGTTTCAATAACCTACCGTGGATTTAGCCTCTTCTTTCCACATTCATGTGCCTACCAGGAGTCTAGACTAATAACTCCTTAATTGACCTTCTTGCTTTTAATCTTTCCCCTCTTCTGTCAAAATAATCTTCCCACAGTATAGATAAGCATGTCACTCAAACAACCTTCAGTGGTTTCCTGCTGTTGCCTATAAGGCAGTCTGACTGCCTCTTATTTAAGGCCCAATCTGGCTGCAGGTAAGCTGTATTTCATGCCTTTACAAATTCTCCATTTCATCCTCACTGGACTACTACCTGTTCCCAGACCTTGCTGATGTCATCTCCTGCATCTGTTTATTTGTATAACCCTGAAATGCATTCTCTTCTCTACTTTTCAGAGTCCTTTTTTATTCTTCAAGATCACTTGTTACTTTCTGCATGAACACTTCCCTGATTGTTTCCTTCCTCCTCTCTCCTTTTAGTATCCTATTCGTCTTCAAATTACTTTGTTTGCTGTTTATTTGTATACATGTTAAATCTCCATAGCCCCACCTACTCACCTTGTCCTGGGAAAATTTCCTTGATGGCATACTGCTGGGGTTCTTGTTGTTGTTGTTGTTTTTTAATCCTAGCACCTAGCACTTGTATTATCAATAAATAAACGTTTCTTGAATTGAGATAGGTCTTTATGTATTCTCCCCCCCCCCCCCCTTTTTTTTTTACCATGGAGAGGGAAAAACCAATAGGCTTAGTGTTGCATTCCTTAGAAATAAAAGGTATGTGCTGTAAAACTGTCTAGTGATTGTAGTAAAAATCCAGATATTGCACATCTTTACATGCTAATAAGAATTAATAATTATGATTTGTGAATTTGTGTCTGTTTTCTCTTCATAGGGTGACAGGGTTGTATTATTTAGCCAATTTACAATGATGCTGGACATCTTAGAGGTTCTTCTAAAACACCATCAGCATAGATATCTTAGATTGGATGGAAAGACTCAAATTTCTGAAAGGTTGGCTTTTTTACTTGTAAAATTACAAATTTATTTCTTTGACAACTGATGCCATCTACTATGTTTAGAACATTTACTATGCATTTTATTATTTCTAGTCTTTTGAAAACTGTAACTATAAACATAAAAATTTCAAATTCCTTGTCTCTGTGCTGTTGTTCATTTTAAAACTTTGCTCATGTCACTTAAATGCTTTTTGGAAAAAAATTATAGGAAATGTACTAAGTATTTCTAAAACTTTAGAATATTTTCCCCTAAGTTGAGGAGTCATTTTTCTAATAGTAATTAATAAATTTTTTCAGAGTATTTTTGTCCTTGGCAGCCAACTAGTACCATATTTATGAATAGTTGCTGTATTGAGGATACTGCTATTTCTAATAAGCCCTGTGTAATAATATTATTACAAAACTAAAATCTGAACTGGAACTTACTGAAATTTCATAACAGTGCAAACCTTAGAATAGCAACCAAGAAACAGATATTAGTTCTGGACAAGGAGAACCAGGACTCAACCAAAGAATATTAACAGATAGGTTTCAGCTCTGCCTTGTGTTCAAGCCCCTGTGATTATGATTATACTATCCTCTAGCAATATCTTGACTGACTCATAATGGAGAATGTCTTGGAACTGTATCATCACTGAGGACAAAACTTTTGTCCAACTCTTTGTTAAATGTCGTGACTGTTTCTGGATGGTTGAATTGGTTAGATGCTTTAACTTTGTGAAGATGTAGTTTGGATAAAGCGATAAATGGAGCTAAAGGAGATTGCAACATTAAGAGTTTTGACTAGTCAAAACTACTAGAATACATACTTTATTATGTAGAGTTAGTATCAGAGCTTATACAAATATTATGTAATATCTACAAAGTTTAAAATGTTAAAAGATATTACTGTGTGAAGATGACACCAGTTAATGTGTGCGCTTTGAGTTGTATTTTTTGGTAGAGTTTATTCATACATACTCAGCTATTTATTCTTCCTTTGTTTCAAATGATATAAAACATTGTGACTAGCCAGTTTACTATATGTGGCTCATATCAGTAATAAATCCTTATCTTTGGCTTCATTAGTACTATATACTAATCTGTTGCAGGCAAAAATGGGTTTTTTTATTTTTCATTTGTACTAATATAAACATTTCATTTTTCAGAATTTTACATAAATTTTTCCAATTCAACAGTGTTATTTTATAATAATTTTGGTGTCTTAACTTCATGTATTAATTTTTTAGGATTCACCTAATTGACCAGTTCAATACAGACATGGACATCTTTATATTTCTGCTATCAACAAAAGCTGGCGGACTTGGGATAAATCTGACCTCTGCAAATGTTGTTATACTTCACGATATTGACTGTAATCCATACAATGACAAACAAGCTGAAGACCGATGCCATAGAGTAGGTCAGACTAAGTAAGTATATTGAATTTTCCCTCCCTTTCTTCAGCAACCTACCACCTCCAAATTGGAAAAAGGAAAGAAAAAAAATTTATTTTAACAATATGTGTACTCAAGCAAAACAAATTCCCACACTAGTTGTGTCAGAAAATTTATGTTCTGTTTCTGTGTGCTGAATCTTTTACATCTGTCAAGAGGTGGGTAGCATGCTATTGGCCCAAGAATTCTTGAGACTTTCTTTACAATGTTATTTTATTCCACTCATTTCACTCTGCATCATTTTATACAAGTCACAGGTTTCTCTGAAACCGTCTTTTTTGTCATTTCTTACAATATAATAATATTCTATTGCGTTAAAAAAAACCCATGATTTGTTCAGCCATTTCCCAATTGATAGGCACACCCTTACGTTTCCAATACTTTGCTGTAACAAAGAGATATGCTTAAAGTTCTTTAATAGTGATTTGGAGCATTTTATTCATAAGGTTGAATTTATTCCTTTGAAAATTGCCTGCTCGTATGCCTTTACTGTTGGGGAATGGGTCTTTTCAGAAACATACTTCAGAAAAAGAAAGAACCATACTGCAAAGGTTTTTCCCCTCAAGTTAATTGTTTCCCTTCTAATTTTAACTGCATTTTGTTTGTACAAAACCTTTTTAATTTTATGTAATCAAAATTGTACATTTTATCTTCATTATTTTTCTCTGTTCCTTTTTTAGTCATGAAACTTCCCCCTATCCATAATTGGGAAAGGTATCTTTTCTTCTTCTAATTTGTTTATGATGGTGTGATTTTTTTTTTTTTTTTTTTTTTGGTATATAGAACAAGATGGTCTGAGTGCAAATTTCTACCAGCCTGCTTTCTAGTTTTCCCACTGATTTTTGTCAAATAGTTTTTACCCTCATAGTCAGGATCTTTCAATTTATCAGATACTATGCTAACATCTCATTTGCTTTTTTAGCTCTACCCGGCAATCCTTTGGTAGCTTGGTATGGCACTGAATAAGTAAATTAGGTATAGCTGTCATATAGTTGGTTGAAACTTTATCAGTTATTCATCATATATAAGAAAATGTCTGTGTACTTTTTATCAGATTTAACTTTTTTTTTCCCCAAAGAAGTTGTGGCTTTATTGTATACACCACCACACCTAATATGGTTAGTTGTTTCTGTGAAAATGCAAAACAGTGTTAGTTCCATAGAAATAAAACTTATTAACACAAATATGAGCACTCATTTGTAATGTTGCAGATGGCAACAGCAAGTTTTTTTGGTGTTTGTGTGTTTTTTAGTACACCATGGATGGCCTTTTTCTATAAGACACTGATGACCTTCCTGTCAAAACAGCATCGGTCAGAGCAGTGTTATCTGTGATTTGACTAGACAGGTAGCCTTGATATAATAAAAATTCTACAAGATATTGTTTGTTTTGATTTAATTGGTTAAAAATACATTGCTATAGATTGCATTTGTAGCCTACAGAAATTGAAGATGAAATGCTATGTCTAGCCTAACTTTAAAATACTATTTGGGGTCCAACAGAGTTTAGGAAATTGATTATATACTAATCCATTTTGTTAACTACTCTGCCTTCTGAAATATGCTTCAATTTGTTAAGTTAGGTTTTGACTTGGGAATTAGTTAAGGAAGTTAAATTGTTTCTTTGAATTACAAGACAAATGGAGCATAAAGAGTGGGTAGAAGTTAGACAGGAACTTTTATGGTTAGAGTTTTCTAAAAATGAATGAACTTTTGGAAGGTGGTAACTTCACCATTACTGAAAATGTTCAAGCACTGATGAGATGATGATATGCCAGGGAAGTTTAAACAGCACCTTAGAATTCTTGCATAGTGCTTTGTACTTCATGGAGTACTTTCATAAGCCTTGTATTTTATATTCATATCAAGTACCAGGTGAGATTATTATTGCAAATGAGGAAATAGGTGTATACAGAGGTTCCAACTTGATCTTACTCATTTAGCTAGTTAGTGGTATAGTCAGGGACTTGAAGGCTTAGTGGATATAGAGTGCTGGACTTGGAATAAGGAAAAGCTGGGTTTGAATCCTGCCTCAGACACTTGCTAGCTATGTGACCATGTCCATCTCACTAAGCCATCAGTTTCCTCATCTGATATTTACAACATTCATCCGTGGTGGTTCTGAGGATCAGAAGAAGTAATTTATGTAAAGTGCTTTGCACATCTTTAAAGTGTCAGATAAATGTTATGATTCATTATTCTTTAGACTTAGAATCCAATTCTTTGAGCTCTTCATCTGTTCCCCGTCCTTACTACACTCTTCTTTTCTTACTGTTTGTGTAGCATTATTTTCAAATGTTTTATTTAATACCTTTTTTTAACCTGTGCTGTCATTTTCCAACACACTATTCTTTTCCCCCAAAAGATCCATCAAAAGTACAGTTCAGCAAAAGCAGTGTCTGCCAATGTATTCCTATTCAACACCTATAACTCAGCACCTCTCTACTGAGAGGAGGGAAGTATGTTTGTTTCATCATCAGTCCAGACTAGTCCTTGCATTTATCTGGAATCTGGTATAGTGTTATTTTCGTTTCTGTAGTCATTATGTGTGTTCTTTTCTTCCTCCTTATTTCCCTGAGGGTCACTTCAAGCAAGAAATCATATTCATGATTTCTATTTGTTTGTTTGTTTTTGTTTTTGCTAGGCAGTGGGGTTAAGTATATTCATGATTTCTCATGCCTTAGAATTTTCCGTTAAATTCCTGTGCCACAAAAATTTAAGACAAAATATTTCTTTTTATGAACTATGTGCAGATGGGGAACTTTAGATCTTTTTGTTAGGTAAAATTTAGTCAACAAACACAAACATCCCATAAAATACACAGAACTAAAAAAATGAGTATATGTGTGACAAGTAAAAAGTTTGAGAAACAATTTCTGGGTAATTAACCATTTTATTGTGGCTAGTGTATAATTAATAAAAGAATGGGTCATTTGGCCATCTCTCATGAACCAAAGATGTATCTTGGTGGCCTGTTGACGTTTATATGCCCTGGAAGAGGGGTGTTTCTGAAAGATAACAATCAACTTTGTTGGAGAGGTGGACCCGTTCTAATATGTGGCTGGGGGATGTGACTTTGATGATGTCACTTTTGCTCCCAGACCTGCCCTCTGCCCTTGGCAATCTAGACAAAGGATTTATACCCCACCTCACCCCCAAGTCTGAGTAGAATCCAGTGAGCTTCCCTAGTTAGGTGGGGTCTGAACAAGTTTGAGGAGAAAATCCAGTCTCATTATCAGCTCTGTGCTCCTGCCCTCCCCCACCAGCTACGTCTTGTAACAAATAAGCATAGCCAAGGTGGCCATCTGAAAATGTTTTCCTCAACTTACACTTCTTCTAGTATCTTGTATCTCTACCAAGAAATAAGTCCTAAAGGTTTCACACTTGTAAGTTATTGTCATCATCATGTAACTTGTTCTTCTGATTCTGCTTGTTGTACTCTGCGTCAGTTCATCTAATTTTACCCTTGAACTCTTCGTTCATTTTAAATAGAATTACCAACTATTTGAAAATATTTTATTGAATTGTTTTTAGAAATAAACAGAACTCATTTTTTCATGAGTTCTTGTTAATTCAAAGATTCAGAAGAGAGTTTAGAACTTTCCCTTTTCAGTTTTCCCCTTCCCCTCCATTTTCGAGATAGAAAACTAAGGACCAGTGAACAGGACATGGCATGTGACTGCCTAGGAGGGAGCCGTTGGCCAAGATGGAACTAGAACCTGGATCTCCTAGAAATATCTGAATTCTGTACCTAGATTGGTCGTGGAGTTTTAACATACATCTGTTATAAGTGCTCTAAAATGTCTTTATGATAACATATTCTATGTGCAAATAACTATAAATATAGATAATAAAAATTTCCTACTGTCGTTCCACCCCTTCTGATTTTAGAGAAGTACAAGTCATAAAGTTAATAAGTCAAGGGACAATAGAAGAGTCCATGCTCAAAATCAACCAACAGAAATTGAAACTAGAACAAGATATGACCACGGCAGATGAAGGTAAGTTACTAGTATGCTTTGTGAAAAATTGTTTGCTCCACATAGCTAGCACCTTAGACAAATAAACTGGTAATAATAATGACAATAAAGTACTTTTTTCTACTTTAGACTTTTTTGAGTTATAAATTGGGAACATTCATGCTTAAGTGAGCACTGTATAAAAAGTTTGAAATGTAGTTTAGTGATGAGAATTTTATAAAATTTTAGCTTAATTCTGCTTATTGTGTGTCTCAGTATAGTTTATAATATGTAATAGAAGATAATGTCTCTCACTTATTTAGCACTTTCAAGGTTTTCAAAAACACCTTATTTGATCCTCACAACAATGTTGTGAGATAGGTGCCATTATTATCTCTATTTTGCACATAAGGAAAGTAAGGCTGAGACAAGTGAAATGACTTGCTCACGGTCACATAGCATGTGTGTGTTTCAGTGGAAAGGGACAAAAACATAAGAGTAACATAGCGTTCAGCTCTTATAACATTTGCTTTGCGAATTTTATTCTTTTTCTTCTGTCTTTCCTTGTCTAAGTTAGTCAGAGGCAGCTGTAACCTGACTGACCCCACTTGTCAAGGACCAGTATGGTGCCATAGAGAGGCCTTTGCCTACTTAGGTTATTTTTCATTGTACAGTGATAAAAGTTTCACCTCTGAACGTTCACATTTCTTTTCCTTTGCAGGCGATGAAGGAAATGTACCTGCAGATATAGCTACATTACTAAAGACTTCATTAGGGCTTTAAAAGGAGGATTTCTAATTGAGGAGAAAATACCAACTTGGTGCACACAAGGACATTTACATTACTGAAGACCATGGGATTTATGAACATTTGTAACTTTTTATAATATCCATATTGTATTTCTCATGGTATGAAAGATTTTTGCCACCAAATGAATTCTCCAAATGCTCAAACCTGAAATATATAATTGCCACAGAAACGTAGTCCTTAAGATGTTGAATAATCATATTTTACAAAGCAGTTTTCCAAATGGGGATTAGTTGGTGATTGTTTGTAACAGATCTGCTAATGCTTTAGATATGTCAGTATTTTTGTAATTATTTCTACCTCCAAATATATATAATACTGTCTTTCACTGGATAATGTGTGTAGATTTTTACATGTGCCTTATTTGACAATGCTTATGTTTTTGTTTTGCCTGTCTTAACTCATTTGAAGTACTGTTTTTATATTAACTTAGTCAAATAAAACTGTATAGATTATGTAGCTTTAGTTTTATTACTATTTGAAGCAGATGCTCACCATTGTCATCGAGAACTCTGACCAGAATTTCAAGGTGGTGATCTCTTACCAACATCCCCCTCCACCTCCCCTTGTTTGCCTAGGGACTGTTTTGTTTCCTATGAATAGTAATTGGATTTTTTCCTAGGTGGATGGATTGTCACTATGGATTGCTTAATTTTTGTTCTTCTCCTTAGCCTTGCACTAGTTATGCACATCCCTCTGGCTAGCCATGTGCATGCCTCCTTTGATTTGCTTTTCTTGGCAGTTGCCACCCTGATGCTCTTGTTTTGACTTTCTTTTGCTGTCCAGATCATTATTTATTCCTGCCACATCTCCATGCATCAACAGAGCGTTGATGGAATTCTTCTAGGCTGGCAGAACAAATTCACTTTTGCTTCATAGCAAATTGAATGTGAATATAGATTGAGGCAGCATTAGGTACTATACAGGAATTCAGTATAAATCCTGAGTGGAGGCATTGTGATGAATACATCATTAACTCCTTGACACTATCAAGATTTAATTCACCAGTTTCCAGGATAGTAACTCCTGAAGAGTTAGAACTCCAATTCAGTGTGGGTGACACAGCAAAGAATTGGAAGAACTAAAGTTGGCTTTTGGATACCATCTCTCTATGAAGTCTTTATAACATTTTGCCTATTGTCAGTCAAAATTGCTGTTTTTATTGTACATCTATTTCTTTGTGTAACTTGTGAGCTTCATGTGTTTTTGTTTCTATTCTGTAAATATTATTATAAATAAACTCTTATTTATAAATGGAAAGTGTTAAAACCTATAGGATGTTAATATTTTGCAAGGGATTGTACATTTACAAATGAAAACAAAGATACGAAGTAATAACTTGCTATGTATGCTGAAGTGATTTTGAAATCACCTGAAGCCCCTCAAGATTTTTGAGATAGGTTTGTAAAAGGCACACAGTCGTGAGTTACGTTATGGGAATTTTGATCATATTTTGGTTTGGGTGTTTGTTTAGACTGTTTGGTAATGTAAAGCAATGATTCTCAACTTTTTTGAATTATGAGAACTTCTTTTTAACATTTAAAATGTTGGCCCCACGTGATAGCGGTTCCACTCATCTTGCATGTTTTGATGGAGCTAAATAGATCTAGCCAGTCCTATTTGATGTACGTATGGATTTAAGGAGGAGTGGAAGGAGAGACCATCAATTTAAAATATTGTACTGTGACATCGTCACTTCTGAATGGTGTAAAGCTATTTAGGATCACAGCTTTTGATCTGGAAGGGACCTTTGAAGTCATTGAGTTCAGTCCTTTTGTTTTACGGATGAGAGGCACAGAGAGGTGAAATTATTTGCCGTGGGATACATGTCTAGTGTCAGACAAAAGGTTTTGAGCCCAGGTGGCCTTGACTCTTTTATGTCCAGTGCTCTGTCCACTACACCATGCAGAAAGTACTGGAAGCAAAATAATTTTTGATTTTATTTTATACAGTATGTGGTATTGAGGTAAAAAAAATTCCACCAACAGTGACAAAAATGTAATGGGAAAAATGTTACGTTTACAGTTATTTTTCTAGAAGACAATATAGCATAAGCAAGAATGACTTTATATGGTTCAGGCCAACCCCAGACCAATCACTAGTCTACATTCTGGTTTCTGGCCTCTGTTTTATCCAGTCAGCAATCACAGGAATGCTTTGAACTTTTTTTCGTAAGACTACCAGTTTAGGATGCTTGTCCAACAAGTCTTGTTTAAGGACCAAAAGTGTGGTACTGCAAATGTCCCAGTAGAAATCAGCCCAGGTTACCTAATTAAAGAAGAAAAATATTGCTTAACATTTTCATTTGTGTATAAACTATTAATTTAACTGAATTGTATTCTAAGGGCTAAACTTTAAATGTTGAATCATTCATCACCTTACATCTTAGTGAAAACCAAATAATTCCTCCCCAAAGTTCAGGGAGAAAATTACAAGGAAGCCAATAGTTTGAGGAGAAAGAGAGGAGTGAGAACTTCACACTGGGAGTGACTATTACTTATCATTCTATCAATCAAGTGTACTCTGAAACAAATGGAGATATATGTACAGAAATGTAATCCTTACCCTTCATTGGTTACAGGTTCTATGTAATTTCTAGAAGAGCGCTTGGATCATAGAACCTATATATGTAATAGAACCTTGGGATCATAGGATCTAGAGCAAAGACAAACCAGTGAAACTTATTCCCCCTATTGTACAGATGAGGGAACTGAGGTTCAAAGGGAAATAACGTATCCAAGACTCCAAGCCTAAAATAACCCAAACTAGGAAATCTGATGTTCTTTCCACCAACTACCCCCTTTCCCTGCCTCTCACTGATTTCTTGAACTTGCTTGCTGTTATCTCTGCTTCTTAATCAGATAGAAGTTATTTGGCAAGGTTCTCAAAGAACCTTTAGCTGTTTTTCTGTGGGTTTTATAAATTCCTCAATAAAGGCATTCTTGTTCTGAGGGTAGTGAGAGAAGCAGAGTTAGAAGGCGCAAAATGGGAAGGAATCAATGCATAGAGTTAAATGGCCTCACCTTTCAGGGTGTTCATCTGTAAGATAAGAGTTGACCCCATAAGGTCCTTTCCAGTTCTAAAATCCTATGAATTCCTATGATCAAAGGGGGATCGTGAGCTACTAGGGGTCATTAAAGGTCAGGGGTAAGGGAGAAATGTGATGAAAGTAGATAGAATGATGTGAGCAGAGAGAGGTTTGCTCTAGAGGAGAATGGGGTGAAAAGAAGCAGAGCAGACATTAAGGTCATCTGTCCAAGAGTAACTAACGATGTCTGAACCTGGACTTCCCTAGTGGTGGCTGTAGGCCTGGCTGCCTTGGGATTCAGTGGTCCCAGGTCCTGCATCTGCAGCCCTTGCGATGGTAGATCCTTTTCTGTAGCCTGAGAAAGGATCTTTAGGACAATGCTGGTAGTAGATGGAATAAAGGGGGTGTAAACTTGTGTGTTTTGGATTAAGTATATTGGATAAGTAGAAGTTAAGTATATTCTGAAATATACTTACACGTTGAAAGTGTTCTTAAATTGTTATTAACATTCAGGCAGTTGTGGGCAACAATTCTTTAATCCATTACAATAGTTTTATTTATTGAGTTCTCAATGTCGTTGGATATACATTCTCAGTGTGAGGATTTTGCTTCTGTGTATGAAAGTTTCTGGTGTATTATTCTGGCCACTTGGTTGTCTGTCTAGGTTATTTGGTAGGTGTTAAATAATGGTTTCTACTGCTTCCTTACATAATCTGCATTGATCAATAAATCTTATCTCCTCAAGGATAACCTTTCTGTAACAGGTGGGAATGATTTGGTCTTGTACTATCATAAACCCTTCATCTCAGTACACAAATGTGTATGACTATTGTTGGTTAAATTCATGTCAGTTTCACCCATGAAAAGGGCTCTTTCATAGGCTCCACACAAAGCATTTGGTTATATTTAATCCAGTGGCATATACATCTAATCAGCCTTTACTATCAGTCCGTGAAGTGATTGCTGTTCATTATCCCAGAAGTATTTCTGTATGTTTTTAATCTGTTTATCTTGTGTTCTGAAAACATTGATCAATCCAGAGCCTGTATTTCATTAATACTGTATGTATTTTTATTTGAGTACTTCCTAAATCCATTGTCATCTGTCTTACTGTTCAGAAGTGTACATTAAGTAAAGTATTGTCTAAGTTTTAATATTTCTAAATGTGTTCTTCCCATTGAACTTTTTAGGCAGCTAGGTGGTGCAGTGGATAGAGTGCTGGGCCTGGAGTCAGGAAAATCTGGGTTCAAATCTGGCCTCAGACACTTATTAGCTGTGTGACCCTAGGCAAGTCACTTAACCTCTGATTGCCTCAGTTTCCTCAACTGTAAAATGGGGATAACAGCACCTACCTCCCAGGGTTGTTGTGAGTTTCAAATATTTGTGAAGTCATATATGTTCCTGGCACATAGTAGGCGCTATATAAATACTTATTCCCTTCCCTTGGACTTTATTATGCCAGTAAGTCTCTTGACATACAGCTTTGTGAATATGTATATTTCTTATTACCTTTGTCTGTTGGTTCAATTTGACTTCAGGATTCAAGCTCAAAGCCATTAGTCTTTTTCCTTGGGCATACTTTTTGGGGGGTGGGGGTAGGGGAAGGGTTACAGCTGTTATTTAATCAATGAGGAAACTGAAGAAACTCAGACGTTTTTCTAGCAGTGAAGATTGGCACCTCCCCTAGAGAGCTGCCGAGGAGAAGTGACTTGTACAGGTCTCCATAGCTATTACATGTCATAGGCAGCCCTTTATCCACTATGCCATGTTGCGCCTCTGACAACCATTAAGACTATTAGTCTCCTTTCCATATTTTTCAATGAAGATTTAGTCCTGGACCACGTCTCTACCCTGCTATTATTCTAATATTTATTGTTCTGCAGACTTGCATGGGTAGGTAAAATGTCTTTATTGTAACTGAATAAAAGTATTGGGATATAAGCTCATCTTAGGTAGGCTCACTGAAAACATCTTTGGAAAAATTCCAAAGTAATATATTGAACTTAACACATTTCAAAAAAAAAAAGAGTAAGCTGTACGTTAGAGATACCGTTTTCATGTAAAGCCCTCTCTTTGTATTCTTCTGTATATATGGAAGTTGCTTTTTTATGTTAAGTTCAGAATGAAAAAGAAGAAAAAAAAAAGAAACTCCAGTAGAGGATAGGAAAATGGGGATATGGGGATATGCACCTCATCCTTTTCCCTACGTGGTTATGTGTTTCTTCCACTGAGTCTTTTTAAAAGTTTTGCATTCCATGTAACTTGGAGGTTATGGGCATTTTGTATGGTAACACCTATTAAAAATGTTCTTAAATTTTTATGGATCAATGTTATGTTCAAGCAATTGTGGACAAAAGTTCTGTCTGTTTAAGTGGTCTGGGTCTAGTAGTTTATTTTTAGAATTCTCAGATATTTTAAGGCCTATATTTGTAATATGAGGGTTTGTCTTCCATTAGTTTATGAAAATTAATGAGCTGATGTATAATTCTAGCTGCCAGGTCATGCCTTCCTATGTATTCAGTAGGAACTAAATTTTTGCATCCTGAAGTGGTAAGGGTTGCAGTTTCTACTATTTCGTGGCATCATGTAAAGTGACTAACAAGTCCATCTGTAATTTCTAGTGGCAATGAACTGGTCTGGAATTGCTAGCATAAATACCTATGTTTTTATGAACAAATCTGCATGCCTTGGCCATTGGTTTGATGCTTCTTTTACTGACGTGTTTTGGGTTGGGTTTATGAGGATGGTGATCATGGAAGGCCTTCTGATTTCACTCTTAGGTCTTAGCCATTTTACATTGGCATAAGAATTGCTAGCAAAGCACTTGACTAGCTTACCTTCAGGTGTAAGCCTGATCCTACCTTTTTGAACAGCAAGCATTACATATCTACTTCCAAAAGATGATAACACCAGAGACCTGTATATATCTTGTTTGTGTATATACATACATATATATATATATATATATATATATGTGTGTGTGTATATATATATATATATTTTTTGTATTTTGTCTCTTCCCTTGCGTTCTCCCCATTAGACTGTGAGCTCTTTGAGAGCAGGGACTGGGTTTTTTTGGCTTTCTTTGTATTCCCATTGCTTAGCACAGTGCCTGGCAATTACTAGGCATTTAATAAATGCTTGTTGACTTGACTTCTCAAAATATAGGCCATTTATGTGTTTATGCACTTTATACAAAACATTCTCGGCTTAGTTGTTCGTTTGTTTTAAAGATTATAAACACTTGAAAGGAATATATTGACTGAGAAAAACATTATGCCAAAAAATTCCCAGCTCAACTCAACAATTACTGGAAAAGCCTTCTGAGTTTCGTAACATTTATCCTTTCTTTGTTGATTATTGTAAAGACTTTGACTCTGTTCCACATTCATGGCTTATGTGGACTGCAAACATAAATTAGACCCAAATACGAAGATAACTAAGTATTTGATACCTGCTTAGAAAATTGTTGTCTTTTCAAAACATAACAACAAAATACTTTTAAAAGAATAATTTATATAAAATGTGACATTGTCACAGAGACAGTTGAAGTCCAGTATTGTTCTTCTGAACCTTAAACTCCATTATCTCTTAAATAGAACTGAGCCTGGCTTCCAAACTTAAAATAGAATTATCACAAAATATCTTCTCACTTGATGTGGGTGACATCAAAAAACTAAAAAGCTTCATCTTGTGGAATCTCTCCAATAGTAATAATTATATTTACAAAGCACTTTAAGATTTTCAAAGCACTCGATGAAATGTTATTTCATTTGATCCTACCAAAACCTTGTGTGGTATCTCGTTTTACAGATGAAGAAGCAAGCTGACAAGTTAAGTGATTTGCTCAGGGTTAAGTTACGTAGCTAGTAACTGAAGTAGGATTTGAATTCAGGCCTTCCTGACCCCAATTCCAGTCTTCTATGCACTATGCCACCTAATTCCTCTATATCAAACTACCAATTATGTGAAAATGTCATTTGGCCTTGATAAGTGTAAAATTCGCTATATCAAGGAAAGATAGAGACTATGCAAGCTAGAATCCAGAAGTTAATTGGACTATTGGTTGAAGATGATAATTACAAGTATCTTGTTATTCTCCAGGCAAGATACAGAGTGCAAAAATACCAAGAAAGCTGAGGCTATGTATACCAATAGATTTTCTGGCCTCCAGAAATGAAAGCCCTATTGGGTTAGAGCTATTGACATGTATCAGTGTACATTTTAAGTCCTATAAAATGGAACATGGCCAATTCATAATCTTCCAACTTTAAGGAAGTTGGAGGTATCTTAGATCTTTTGTGGGGGGCCAAGTTTGAATATTATAGTTCTGTAACATTAAGTTTTAGTGGAATTGTTGATGTCCCCTCTATTTTCATCATTGTAGTCCTCATGTATGTAGTTTTTCTGTTTCTGTCTTACTTCACTTTGCATCAGTTCATATAAATCTTTCCATGACTCACAGGTGTTCATTGTAGTCATTGCTTCTTTCAGCGTGGTAATGTTCTATTATAATTGTGGATCACCATTTGTTTAACCCTTGTCCAATTAATGGATATCTACTTTGATTCCGGTTCTTTGCTGTCACAAAAAGTGTTGCTCTTACTGTTTTGAGTGTGTATGTGGTCCTTTGGTTTTTATCCCCAACCCTTCTCATCTTTTTTTGGAGGAGTTTAAAGGGGGACAATCCAAGGACAAATGAGTCATCTGCTGTTCTTTTATGTTTAATGTTTTGTAGACATTGTCCAACAGGGTAAAATGACTTCTGTGTCACAGATAAACGAATATTGGACTTTAAGCTCATTTTCTGAAGACTTCCTGAAAGTAGTTTCAGGACAATTTTAGTAAAAATAATAAAATATTAGATAATTAAATGGATAATCAAACTCATTATTATTAATAGCAAACAAATACTAAGGCAATTAATTTTAAAAGCCTTGCTACATAGGAGCATCCTCATGGCCCACTTCTATATTTCTGTTATCTAATATGAGGCCTCAATGGTCAGGATTGGAAGGTAGGAATATTATGACACTACCCATGTGAACGGAACAAGTCAACGTCTTTCGTTCTCAATCTCATTTGTAAAGTGAGGATATTAAGATTGTTAAGATCACAGGGTTGTGGTGAAGATGAAATGAGGAAATATGTAATAATAAAGTGCTTTGTAAATCTTATAGCATTATCTAAATATTATTACTATTGGCCTATGAGGCCAATAAGAGACAAGGAGTTACAGAGAAGTACAGTAGAGGGACCCCTTTTTCCAAAGTCAAAAGACTAAGGTTCAAATCATAACTTGGCTATGTGTCACTTTGGGTAAGTATTTTGCCACAGTTTCCTCATCTTTAAAATAGGCATAATGATGCTTAGCCAATATACCTTTCAGGAATTGCCAAAGCTTAAAAAAAGCATATGAATTGCTATTCTTATACGTCTGAAGGATCTAGGATTTTTTAGCGTAGGGAACTCTGGGTAGGAGCTACCAACTTTTTAGAAGGTAAATCTTGGGGAATTGTCCAAGACACATAGAGGTTAAATGGCTTTCCCAGGATCCCCCACCTAGTAAATTTCAGAGGTGGGTTTTAAACCCAAACTTGGCCTCCTTGCTCTACATCGCAATCTAGCCAAGATCAGGCTTTTTATTATTGTTATTACTACTACTACTACTTCTACTACTTCTTCTACTACTACTACTACTTCTACTACTACTACTACCAACAATAATAAAATTTACCTTAAAAATGTTACTACGTTAGCATTTTAAACCACACTACTTACAGAGTTGCCAACAAACCAGTCTTTCTTCCCTAAATAAAGGTCTAAATCTTGGAGTAAACCAGGAGCATCATTTGTGAGCAGCTCATTAAACATCTGATCCTAGGAGAAGAAAGAAAAAAATGATTATTAGAGTTTAGGCCAGTCTATAACTTAATAAAAATTTTATCTACCTCAACTCCTACAATTGGTCATTTAGATTTTAGAGATTTCGGAGTAGCTAGGTGGTGCAGTGGATAGAGCACTGTCCCTGAAGTCAGCAGGACTTGAGTTCAAATCTGGCCTCAGACACATAACACTTACTAGCTGTGTGACCCTGGGCAAGTCACTTAACCTCAATTGCCTCACCAAAAAAAAAAAAAAAAGATTTTAGAGATTTCTGCGTACCCTTTATCTCCCAAAGTGCAGTTCATTCTACTTTTGATAGCACTATTAAATCTAGGCTAAATCTAGCTAGTTGCAGCTTCTATTTCCACCCTGGCTGCGCTCTCTGGGGCCAATCAGAAACCTTCCACATTACAGCCCTACTTGTAGACATTTGTCATCCTCTAAGCCTTCTTCATCTTTTTCAGAGCAAACATTGCCAACTTCTGCAAACGGTTCTGATGTGGCATGATTTTCAGTCCCTTCACCATCAGATTTAACTTTTGGTCATGTTCCAGCATAGAGCCCCAAACTGAAGGGTGGAGTATAATGAACTGGCACCTTCCTCTTTTGAGACACACTATTTCTGTGGTTACACTCGAAGATCTTAATAAGTCCAGGAAATTTGGGGAGGTTACCATATCAATCTGTTAACTCATATTGAACATGTAGCTCATCAAAACCCAAAGTTTTTTCTATACTAACTTATGCTACATAATCTTTTTACCCCACCCCTAAACGACACCAGCCACAAGAATCACCATATTTCTTCCTTCTGGGCTTGCACTGCTGAGCCTCAAGGTTTCATGGCCACAAAGTCCCTCTCCTGGGCCTCCTTCCCTCCAAGGGAGAATGTAGTGACCTGGAAACACAACTCAGTATACAGCCCACTCCATTTTGGAAGCCCAGGAGGACCAGAAGCAAAGAAAGCAGTGGGGCTACTGCCACTCCCAGAGTTCCCTCCCTCAACCTCTATAATGAACTCAGTATTGGCCCACTTTAGTGACTACAACAAATGTACCAAAGGTACTCTGCCCTTTGTTTCCATTGTACCTCTGGATCCCTCTTCTATCATGGCATCTACTAGATTTAGAGTTGAAGGACCTAACTTCAAGTCTTGACTCTACCAGTTGTTAGGTGGGTGATCTATAAGCTCATTACTTTACCTCCTTGCACTCCAGTCTCCTCATCAGAAAAATGACAAGATGGAACTAGATAAGCCCCAAGTTCTCTTCCAGCTCCAAATCCATGGTCTTATTCTTCCCATCTTTTTGGTGCGCAGTGAAACTTGGCTTTCTCTAGAAAACACCAACACCCCCTAACGATTGCTCCAAGAGCGACAACTGCTTCTTTTGTTCCTTGACGCTGTATCCAAAGGAAGAGTTGCACCTGCTGTCTTACTCCCCATGAGTCTGACAGACCCTCTGACACCACCACCCAGCAATCACCTGGAACTTTCTTCCTTTTACAAATTCTTGTTGCTGTCATCTGCGTACCAGTAGATGCTCAGTACATGACCTGCTCTGTAAATTTATATTAGGCACATCGTCTTTTTTCTCTACCTCAACCCTAGCCTCTTCCAAGCACTCCAGACTCCCAGTTCCTAATCCTCCTCAACACTTATCACCGTTATCTTCAGTGTTTCTGAACCATGAACTGTTATGAACCAAAACTTTTAAATACTGTACATGTACACATACATTCTATCTCCCACCTCCATACTTTTGCACAGGTTGTCCTCTATGCCCAGGAGATACTCTTGGCTTATCTCTGCTGCTTAGGATCCCTAGGTTTCCTGAAAGTTCAGCTCAAGCACCACTACCTCTACATGAGGCCTTTTCTGATTCCTCTCAGTTGCTACATATACATATACATATTCATATATATATATATATATATATATACACACACACATACATATATACATATAGCATATATCGTATACACACATTCATATACACACGTGCATACTGTTGAACTCTAATAAATTACAGAGTCTGTTCTAAAAAAGAGGCAAATGAAACTAGGGTGCGTGTGTTTATGGTTTAATTTTTCTCAAGCTGGCTTGACATGCATTGCATGGGAGTTCAGTTCAAAACTGGTCACCCCTAAGGGGACCAGTTCAGAACTGGCTCGATTTGGGATTTGGGGGTACAGGGTTATGGGATGCCAATCAACCCTGACATTGAGAGGTTGATTATATTAAAATGAGGTCTTGAGTATGTGACTTAGGTCATTTAATCTAGGTCAACAGAGGCTGGTATCACCCACCATCTGGACAGAGGAAATATGACCCCCAGTCTTTGGGCTATCTAGGCAGAAGAAATCTGCTTCCACCCAAGCCTGAGTAGGATAAAATCAATTCAGGCCTGGGTTGCAGTTTGACTAGGATAAGAAGATTCAATGCAATCTCATTATCAGAAATGTCCTTCTGAAGAACTTTGGAGCAGAAGGGGGGCTGGGAGACACAGATTACTAAGAGAAATCATTTTTCACAGTACACATATAACACATATATGCATACCCACACATGTATACACATGATTGTACATATGGAAACTATGTGTTATGTATACATATACATGTTATGTCTCTGTGCATATGCATTATAATATTCAATTGTGTATATATATTATATTCTTCTATGTATTGTGGTATTCCCTTAAATAGAATATGTACGTTCTTTGAAAAAAAGAAAATAATTCATTTTTTTCTCCATATCTTCAGAGTGTGTCATATGGCAGGTGCCTGATAAATGCCTGTTGATTGATTGATTGATTGATTGATTGAATGCATGGATGGATGGGTCAATGTTAGAGCTGGAAGGTATGTAGTCAGCCATGTAATACATATAATCCTGTCAGCTTAGAGAGGTCACTGAGTCCCAGAGAAGGGAAGTAAAGTTACAAAGGAAGTTTAATAATCTGCCAAATGATTATAGGGCCCATTTGTCCTTAAGAAGGTATTTTGGTCTTTGCTTTTTTTAATCCTTTAAAAACTAGGACTGAAATTTTGCAGCCACTTCCTGGCTTGTGAAATCTTATTAGAAAAGGTATCGGTCCACCTGGAATCAAATATCTGAAATCCATATATCTTTGGTAGTTTCAGGAAGCTATAGTAAGAGAGATATTTTCACAATCTATTCAAATATAGTACTTTTCATATCAACCCTTTTAAAAACATGAAGGCAGTGAAGTGTGAGTTCATCAACTAGTATCTTCTTACTCAGTAATGAAATTCAATGGGAAAGTTTGAACCATAAGGTGGCAGCATTATAACCCACCGTAGGAAAAAAAAAGGTAGAGATTAAAAGAAAGATTTTTCTTTTCTTTCTTTTTTTTTTTTTGGCATATGAGGAAGAGTTACACACTATTAATACTTGAAATAGACATGAGCAATATAATCCTCAATAGACTAGGCTGAAATGAGCCTTGGTCCCAGAGACTGAGGGACAAGGATGTAGCTTGAGAAAAATAAATGTAAATTGATGGTCTAAAAAATGAAGCCCTTCCCTTTTCTTCCCCAAATGCTCAGCAATAGTCAGAACTAATGGGTTCTGAGTATTTCTATTAATTCTATTCCTAGAATGTTAGAGCTGGAAAAAGAGTAAAGACCATACAATATACAGGTCATTCTAATTATCAATAGAAAACTATGTGAGGGCAGGGACTGTTTCTGCTCTGTCTTTATGGGTACAGTCTCTGGTACCGAGTAGGTATTTCCTCATTGCTTGTTGATTGATAATTGGTAAATTGGTAGGAAGGCCTATCGGCAATATTTTCCTACATTTCCCGATCTCCATTTTTAATGTAATTCATTAAAGCTTGGTTTGTATTATTTGTTGGCAGCTCATGCTTCTAAGGTTGGTATTACAGTAAGAACATTACAACCTAATATTGGAGTATAGGATCATTTAGCCCTCAGCTGCATTTCATCTCTTTTGTATGCTAATATTGCTTTGCATGTGCATTTCATTTCCTTACTTGTGCTTTTGTGGATAGTTGTGTTTATTTACCTTTTCTGTGTTTCTGTTATCTAGGATGCTGAACAAATAATCTGCCTGCAGATTATATACCAAATAATGGTTCCCACCCACCCCAGTCCCTATAGGAATATTTCAAATGCCTCTCTCATATCAAATATCCATCTTTTTGTAGATGTGTCACCTTGGGTTATATCTTGAGTTCAATTATTCTTTGGAATATATTATTCCATTGCTTTCTGAGGTGTCTCTGACTCTGACTCTGTCTCCGTCTCTGTTTCTCTGTCTCTCTCTCCCTTCTCTCTCTCTCTCATTCTCATCTTCAATTTCTCCCTATATATTGATTTTTATTCCTTCCCTACAAACTTTCCTAGAACGTACTACTTCTTCGAGCTATCATTCTACATCTCCCCATGCTTTCTCAGCTAAACTCCTAGAAAAAAGTGTCTACACAAGGCGGCACCTCCACTTCCTGTCCTCTCACTCATTCAACCCTTTGAAATATGGCTTCTGAATGCATCACCCAACTGCAACTACTCTCTCTCTAAAGTCTGTCCTTATCCTTCTTACAGACTTTGACACCGTCAAGCATCTTCCTTTCTTCTGGTTTTAATGACATTGACCTCTTATGGTTCTCCTCTTACCATCTGATTGCTCTTTTTCAATATCCTTTGCTGAGTCTTCATCCAGGTTATGTTCCCTTGCTAAATGTGTCCCATACAGCTGTTAGGCCCTTTTCTTTTCCCCCTTTATGCCATTTACTAAGGGTAGCTAGGTGGCATTGTTGGTGGAGCACTGGGCTTGGAATCAGGAAGACTCATCTTCCTGAGTTCAAATCCAGCCTCAGACACATACTAGCTGTGTGACCCTGGGTAAGTCATTTAACTCTATCTGCCTCAGCTCTTCATCTATAAAATGAACTGGAGAAGGAAATGACAAACCGCTCCAGTATCTCTCCCAAGAAAACCCCAAAGGGAGTCACGAAGAGTTGAGTACCACCGAAAAATGGCTTAACAACAACAACAACACTGTTTGATTTGGTGATCTCATCAGCTGCCCCATGGCAGTTATCAGATCTGGGCAAATGCTTTTCAGACCTGTTTGTTCAATCTTAATGTCTTTGCTGACTTCCAGTCTTGCATTTCCGACTTCCCATCTTGAACTAGTAAGTCTCATTATTAGAAAGTTGAGATTACACAAAGCTATTGGAATGTTGTTTCATGACTATTGCTAAAAATAAACGAATCACCAGCTTGGACACCTGGTATTTATACACACACGTATATGTACGTACATACATGTGTGTATACATACACATATATACATACATACACGTGTGTGTGTGTGTGTGTAATAGGATTGGACAGCAACATTGCCAGACCCAAAGCACATTGTTGAGTCTGTGTGTGTTCTGTAAAAACAACTTCAGAAACCGTGGCTTCCACAAGTCTGTGTAGGAAGTATTATAGGAACAACTGACCAAACAAAGAGATCGGCGAGGCAGTCTGAAAGGGAAATCGTTTGTTTTAAAATGGTTTTAAAGGATTTTCTGAATTTTTTAACGAAGTCTCACAATTAATGAATTCCCACAATGCCTGTTGGTTAGGGAAAGAGGTCAATTGAAGGGAGGGAAAAAAGAAGGAAAGGTGCTGACCAATGCACCCTAATGTTGCTTCAGATCTAACCCCATGCAGATGGCTATGAGTAGCTTCACTCATAATGATGAAATTCCTCTAAGTCTCTCCATCCACCAATATTCTCCTCTGCACTGCCTAAAATCTTTTAAACAGGAGACAAAAACTGTCATTCTACATTATAAATAAGAGGCTTAAAACACAAATGTCCTCCTAAGAGAATTTATACATCACTTTGAACTTCTGTCAGACAAAGAGCACCAGGTAGCAGAACCTTTCTCATTCTGGTGGGGGGAATCTGTCAGCAAATATAAGGTTATTGCCCCTAAAGGTGCCCAGGGAAGGAGAGACCGGGAGGAGGAGACATCGAAGAGGCTACGTAAGGCCAACACTGGCCTGTTTTTGTCTGGATAAAAAATTATTTGCCTTGCATATTCACCCCCCTGACACATTTTGTGGGAACTGTCCACCTGGGCAGAATGAAAACTTGTTGAAAAGAAAGGGGAAGCCTGGATCCCCACTGATGCAGCAGACTACCCCAAACCCCAAATTGAGAGAAGATGATGCCCTGTCTTGCACAATGGGAAATATACTGGACATAACAGGCCAGGGCCATACCTCCAAACCAGCAGGGCAGGTAAATGACTCTCAATGCTTGTGAAGAATCCAAAGTATGAGGAATAGACACAGTAATTAGGAATTGATGGCCTTTGGATAAATCTCATTGCATCATTTGTTATGCACTGAGGATGGGAACAGCATGGTGTCTGTAGGGTCTGTAGGGTGACAAGTAGGGTTTGTGGGTAGCAGCTGGTGTGGGAGTGGGGTGAGTGGTGGACGAGAGGGGAAGCAGTGTGATGGAATGACAAGAGCACAGAGAACTAGAGATCGTGACCAGCAAGTCACTTCACCTCACTCTGGGGCCCATTTTCTTCATCTATAAAATGATTTTAGATGATTCCCAAGGTCCCTTCCTGCTCCAAGTATTTTGATAACTTAACTTGCTTCTCTTTCACATGTGACTTAGACTATCATATGAACATAATACCTTAAATTTTTCATTTATGTGTCATAAAAATATACATGCATATATACACATATATATATATACATACATACTTAACTATATATATGTATGATGTGTCTTAGGTAGGTGTGTACCCAGACCTGTGATTTCACTATGGTAGAGAATTCCCAATGAATATGCGTCAGAGGTGAGATCTGAACCCAGGTCTTCCTGAATCAGAGGCTAGCTTTCTATCTACTATAACATGCTCCCTATATATACCAATTATTTTTATGTGTAATTGATGACATTACTTTGATATCTTGTTTTTTCTCTGCCCAAGGAAACCTTGACATGAAGTCATCCAATGTATCTATGATGGCGTCAACTTGACATTGTTCCAACTCTGTCTTCCCCGCCAAACCTATAAAATAGAGAAAGTTTGCTGAAGCTCCAGAAAAGCAATTGCTATAATTTATGCTTTTGGGGAAAGGGATGCTTTTGAATATTTACAAAGTTTTTCAATGGTGCCTCTGTCTAGATTCCAGGGGTTTAATGTAATTTGCATGTGTGTGGGAGGGGGAGGGGGCAAGGAGTGAACTTTAAAAGAAAATTTTATGGGGCAGCTAGGTGGCACAATGTATAGCACACCAGCCCTGGAGTCAGGAGGACTTGAGTTCAAATCCGACCTTAGACACGTATTAGCTAGCCGTATGACCCTGGGCAAGTCACTTGCCTCTAAAATTAAAAAAAAAATTCTGTACTCTTCCTTGGAATAAAAAAAAAAAAGCAAACTATCGTTGCTAGTCCTAAACACTTGGTACATTGAAGCTAATTTAACACAAATCAGTAGTTAGACTATCTCTACAGACGCTGCCTATTTCTTTAGAACTGCAATTCTTTACCTGGGCATACATGAATTGATTTCAGGGAGTCAGTGAACTTGGATGGGGAAAAAATGCACATCTTTTTTTTACTAACCTTTGGTTTCTTTTGCAATCCTATCTATTTTACTTTCTGCACTCAAATACATTATTTTGAGAAGGGTTCCACTGGTTTCACCAGCCTTCCAAAGGGGCACATTACGCAAAACAAAACAATTAATTACCCTTGACTTAGAGCATAAATAGCAACTGTTTGGCTGTGGATGAAATACAAACATTACATGTCGGGGCAGCTAGGTGGTGCAGTGGATAGAGTGCTGGCCCCAGAGTCAGGAGGACTGGAGTTCAAATCTGGTCTCAGACTAGACACTTGACACTTACTAGCTGTGTGACCCTGGGCAAGTCACTTAACCCCAATTGCCTTGCAAAAAACCAAAAACAAACAAACATTGTGTGCTCAGTGTTGGTCCCAGCAACTGTTTTCTGGATGTAAGACTTCAGTGTTTTTCTTGTTTTTATTTTCCCTTAAGAACTGCTTTGGCACATTGCTTAGGAATCATTTCCCTTCTCGCTTTTTTTTTTAAACACTAAATCAATACATTACCAAGCTCTTTAGCTTCACTTAACACTTTGTCCCTTTGACTGACACACTTGAGGACCTAGAGGGCCACACTCGAAGACCTTAGAGGGTCACATCTGGCCTCGAGGCCGCAGGTTCCCCACCTCTGCTATGACAACTCTAGAGACAACTATGCTACCTCCAATTTGCATTCCCATCTCCTGCTAACCTCTTATTCAGTCTTAGAAAAAAAAAATTTAAACTTTGTCATCCCAACTACTTATCCTTGAATTCTTCTCCTCCTTCTTTGGTATTCCAATTCTTATGCTTTTCCTTATCCTTAGATCATTCTATTTCCTTCAGTCATTCTCCCTCAGTCACTGAATCATTCTCCCCCTCTTTCTCCAATTCCTCTAGTCTTTCTAAATATCTCCCCTCTAAATTCAATCTCTGGTCTTCTTTACAAATCCCAAACCTTCTGAATCGCATTCACAGAATCCTCTCTTATTCATTTCAAATACTTCCTTTTCCTGTCCCCTTTCTGCTAGAGGCTGGGAATGGAATGATCATTACTGCTTCCCTGTTCTGGTGACTCATTCAGGCTTAAATGATACTGCCAGAAAAGACCTAGAAAGTATTACTGACATAAAATCGTGAACAAGAAACTAAAGACTTTAGGGGAACTGACAGTGTTTTCCTTAATGTTGCCCATTAAACACAAGAAATTTAGAAGATAAAGGCAAATTTTTTTTAACGAAACTAAGAAGCTGGTGAATGAAAATGGGCTTTTGATTTCTACACCAATGCTTCAAATACAGGAATTATAGGCTCCTAGAAAGAGCTAGTAAGAATCTATTTGCTTACCATACTACAAATCTTTTTTTTTAAGAAGAGGCTTTAAACTAAAAGGTAAAGGAAAGGGGAAAAACTGCCTATACATATCCACTAATTTACATAGAAAAGCTCCCAGATATTCAAAAGAGATAGAATCCAAAAAAGGACTAAGCAATAAAAACCACAGGACTTAAATGACTATACACAATGCACAAAATATGGCTACCAGCACATAAAAGACGCTGTCTGCTCATGGAGATTTTCTTTTTTTTGGTGGGGAAAGGCAATTGGGGTTAAGTGACTTGCCCAGGGTCACACAGCTAATAAGTGTCTATAATTTAATCTCACAACCTCCAGACACCAGGGCCGATGCTCTGCCACTGCACCCTGCCCCCTGCCCCATGAAATTTTTATGAACAAGTATCAGATAGAATGGAATTAATATTTGGATCAAGAAACAGTAAGATCTTTAAAAGCATGGACTTTATTTTACCTTTGTAATCTTCACTGTCCCTAGCACGATATTATACTTGTAGGTGCTCAGTAAATATTCTTCCAATAAATAGGTTTTGGTATTCTTATTCAATACAGGACCTAAATGCTAGCACTTTTTATTGCCAAGAATCAGTCAACACAAAATACCTATAATAGCAAAAGTCTTAAATGCATTACCTGCTTCTCTAGCCAAAAACCTTCCTATGGCAAGACTCTGGTGAAGGGGAACTCCGTCAACTTCTAAAATTGGGATTTTGCCAAATGGAACGGCTTTAAATAAGACAAACAAATAAATAAAACAAAAGAAATCAATAGTTAATAGTTAATACACAATAGTCAATAGTTAATACACAAAGTTAAAGTACAACACAATATATTTTTCAGATGAGTCATGGAGATTTTTTTCAATATGAGTCAGTAATGATGAACTCTTTAGCAAAGGGTATGAGGGAAAACTCAGAGGTTTTGAGACCTGATCCCAAAGCATCACTTTCATGATGGCGCCACATGAGCTAGGAAAATGACTAGGTACCATTCTTGTAGCTCTCACTACCTCATTAAGCCAGCCTGGTGTCAACTAAACAAATAAACATTTATTAAGTACCTACTTTTTTTTTTTTGCGCCAAACTATGCTACAGGACTGGGTTTACTAAGACAAAAATGAAATAGTTCCATGCCTATATATGGAGAATGGCATCCAGGAAAGGCAGTCACTGGGATTATGAATGTCACCAAAGGGCAGTAGGTGTTCATGTCCTTTCCAGTAGCAATGGTAATATTGCTTTGACTATCAGTGAGCAACCAAGTGTAGCTGTTCATTTGTTGTGGCTGCAAATGTCCATTTGCTTAGGAACACTATGTCAGGAAAAGGTTTTCAATTTCAGGTATTTCAATATTTTTAAAATTCTTAGAATGCAAGCTGTTTTGTTTTATTGTTTTATTTATTTATATAAAGTAAAGGCTTTTTATTTATTTGCAAGATTGTTCTAATAAATAAATCTTTCAGACGACATACAAGAGTCCCTACTCCCAACTGCTGAGAATAGGTTGGGACAAACTCCATCTCACATCCTGGGGCAGCCGTGGTGCAGTAGACAGAGTATTCTTGGAGTGAGGAAGAACTGAGTTAGAAGCCTACTTTTGCTTTGACCACTTGACCAAATCAGATCTCATCAACTCTAAATTTATGAGCCTAGGATCCTATAGTCCTTACAAGGCTTCTGGACTAGGCCAAATCACCTCCTTCCTCCTCCTAGATGACTAGGACTTCCCAACTGGAACAAACTTCTTTGCTAGACCAGCCCAAGGGCACAAGATGGCAAGCCTTGCTTTTTGGCTGGAAAGGGCCCTTTCCCTGCCTTGGGTCACACAGCTAGTAAGTGTCTGAAGTTGGATTTCAACTTGGGTCTTCCTGATTCCAGGCATCGTGCTCTAACCACTGTCCCATCAGCTAGTTACCCTCAGGGATCTGTGCTTGGTTCTTTACTGTTTACTTTTTTTTTTAATCAATCATTTGGATATAGGTGCAATGGTATGATCATCAAATTTATAAATAATACATAGCTGAGAGGGATAGATAACACACTGAATCACAGAGGCAAGATCCAAAAGGGTCTCGACAGGCTAGAACATTGGGTGGAATCTCATGTGATGAAATTCAGTAGGGATAAATGTAAAATCTTATACTTCCAGCTACAAAAAGAAAATCAGCTTTACAAGTACAAGATAGAGGAAATGTCATTAATCAGCAATCTAGTGGATTATAAGCTCAATATGAGTAGGCAGGGCAGCATGGCAGCAAAGGCTAATGCCATCTTGGGTTTGCTTCCAGTACTGAGGAGATGAAGAGTCCCACGGTACTTTGCACCTGTTGGGTCTCATCTGGAGTACTGTGTTCGTTTCTGGGCTCCAGAGTTTATGAAGCAAGACTATCCAGAAAAAAGGCAACCAGAATGGTTGAGTTCATGCCATATGAGGAGTATGAGGAGGAGAAGGAAGAGAAGGAGGAAGAGGAGGAGGAGGAGGAGAAGAAAAAGGAAGAGGAGGAGGAGAAGAAAGAGGAGGAGGAGAAGAAAGAGGAAGGGGAGAAAGAAGAAAAGGAGGAGGAGGAGAGGGGAGAAAGAAGAAAAGGAGGAGGAGAAAAGGAGGAGGAGAAGGAGAA
>NW_020954599.1:5208273-5240794 GCF_900497805.2 Vombatus ursinus | reverse complement strand
AGGAGGAGAAGGAGAAGGAGAAAAGAAGAAGAGAAGAAGGAGGAGGAGGAGGAGAAAGAAGAAAAGGAGGAGGAGGAGGAGGAAAAAAGAAGAGGAGGAGGAGAAGAAAGGAAGAAGAAATTCAGGGGGGACAGGATAGCTGGGTGTAAGTATGTGAAGGGCTGTTGTGTATAATAGGGATTAGACTTGTTCTATTTGGTCCCAAAGGGCAGAACTGGGAGTGATGGGGAAGGGGGATGCCTAGAGAGGTTGCTCCTTCTTTTGGTCTTCAAGCAGAGTCCAGATGGCCACTTGTTTGGTGTGTTACTGTGGGGGTCCTTTCAGATAGAGTTTGCACTAGTTGGCCACTGGGGTCCGTTCCAACTCTTAACTGGCAATTTCCATATTTGTAGAGATTTTGCGGAAATAGCATCCTTGTAGATATTAAAATGAAATAATGGTCTTGCAGTTGGAATATGAATTATGGCATTCTGAGAAATTAAAATGGACTCTTAGTTCTTTGATTTATATTAACTGAAAAAAAATCCTAATGACTAAATGCCAACACCAACACTTAGCTCACAAACTTACCACCTAAAAGAAAGAGACATGATATGAGAGGAACGGGGACCTGGATCTGAGTCCTCTCCTCTCTGCTTTCTCTCTTCTGTCTCTAACTTCTCTGAGCCTTGTATCCTCATCTAAAAAAAGGAAAGAGTACGGGGCTGTTGGGTGGCACAGTAGATAGAGCACTGGTCCTGGAGTCAGGAGGACCTGAGTTCAAATCCAGTCTCAGACCAGACACTTGACAATTACTAGTTGTGTGACCCTGGGCAAGTCACTTAACCTCATTGCCTTGCAGAAAAGGAAAAAAAAAAAGGAAAGAATTCAGTTAAATGATCACTAAATTCCATTACAACTCTGAATCCCAAGCACTCAATAGGAAGTTTTGCTGAATTTCAGCCTGTATACTTGAGTTGCTCACTTCGCCTGTATAGCTTTCATTTCTTCAACTGTAAAATAAGGATTTTATAACCATGAAAAGACAAGCGAAGCACTGAGTGTGGCATGATATAGAGAGCTGGCCTCAGAGTTGAGACGACCTGGGTTCAAGTGCTTCTTCTGACATACACTGGCTTACCCTGGGCTCACTTAACTTCTCAGTGCTCTAGACAACTTTGAAAGACTACAAGTGGGCACATGGGTACAGTCTCCTTTTCTCTAGGGAAATATTATGTATGGACCTAAAAATGAAAAGACACAGCCTAGGTAAGATTAAATATCAGCTTCAGCTGAAAAACAAAATGTCAGAATAAGGAGAAACTTCTTTAAAAATAGTTTTCAAATGAAGTATATGCAAACTATCTGGCCTTTATGATATTCATTTGGGCATTCTTCAGGATTTGAGGGACGCTTTCTGTTGTACTTATGGGCACCTCTTTCCTGCCACAATCTTAAGCATGTATGTGGTAATCTAATACAGTGGTCAAAAATAGCCTCAAAAATGAGATTGTGGGTGCTGATAAATTGAATGAATAATCAGCTCTTGCCATTACCCCAAAGTAGGAAATCACCTTTTTTTACATGCTTACAGTATTGCCGTGTTGAGAAATAGGAAGAAACCACTACGGTTCTCATCCCTATTGATCAAAGCATTGGTCAAGAAGCATCAGTGTTTTACTTATTCCACTTACTTTGTTTGACTGCCGGCCAGTCATCTTGACTTATCCGATGGTCCTCATACTGTATGTCTAAGTAGGCAAAAAGGTATCGAATAATTTCTGCTCTCCCTCTCATGTTAAAATAAATGAGTTTGTAGTGTGGCATTGTACAATTCTGAGAAAGAAGAGAAGGAAAGTTTATTCAAGTAGTATTCTAGAGAAAATGCAATGCACGTGAGTTAACAGTACATGCGATTAATCACTTCATTGGCTCCCTATTACATCCAAGATCAAATGTAAACATTTAAATAGAAGCATTTAAAGTTCTTGATAACCTGGTGCCTTCCTACCTTTCCTGATTTCTCACACATTACTCCCCTCGACACACTCTATGATCCAGCCACACTGGTCCGCTTACAGTTGCTCCTACAGTGGTCAAGTCCCAGCTAAAACTCCTACCTTCTACAGAAAGCCTTTCCTGATCTCCCATCATTCTAGTGCCTTTCTTCCATTGATTGCCTCCAATTTATTCTGTGTATTGCTTGTTTGTACATAATTGTTTGCATATTGTTTCCCCATTTAGAGCGGGGGCTCTTTGAGAGCAGGGACTGTCTTTGACCTTTCTTTGTATCCCCAGTGCTTAGCACAATGCCTGAAGACACATAATATGTGCTCAATAAATATTTATTATTGACTGTCAATTACCAGAGCTGCTTCTTTGGTTTCCCAAAGTCAGATTTGTCCCTCCTCCAATCTGTCATCCACACAGCTGCTGAAGTGTTTTTCCTAAACCTCTGGTCTAACCATGTCGCTCATTGACTCAAAAATGCTCCAGTGACTCTCAGGATTAAGTAAAAACTCTTCTATAAATAAGAAATGTAAAGCCTGACTCAAATTTAACTTTCCAGCTTTGCTGTACATTATCTCCTCTGCATTCTCTGCAGTCCAGCTAACCTAGCCTTGTCATTCCTTCCACACAACAGTTTCCAATCTCTCTGTTTTTTCACTGGCTGTCTGCCATGTGTGGAATACCCAACTTCTCCATCTCTTCTCCTAGAATCTCTAATTTCCTTTCAAGTCATCTAAAGTGCTTCTGTCTCTCCACAAAGGTTTTTCAGATACCTCAGCTGATTGTGACTCCTTGCCCCCAGTGACCTTGTGCTTATTGGCGTATATTTTGTGTATCTTTGTATGTGTGTTGTTTCCTGGGAGCAGAATATAATTTCCTTGAGCACAGATGTTGCTTTATTTTAACCCTTATACTTGAATAGTCTAGTACAGTGCCTGACACATATTTGGTGCTTAATAAATGTCTGCTGGCACTCCATGTCCTGACCCTCCTCATCTCTGTCTCTTGGCTTCTTTGGCTTCCTTCAAGCTGAAGTTAAAATCCCACCTTCTGCAGCAAGCCTTTTCCAGTCCTTCCTAAATGTTTGTTTGTACATGTTGTTGTTTAGTCATTTCAGTCACGTCCAACTCTTCATGACCCCACTTGGGGTTTTTGTGACAGAGATACTGGAATAGTTTGCTATTTCCTTCTCCAGCTCATTTTACAGATGAGGAAACTGAGGCAAACAGGGTTAAGTGACTTGCCCAGGGTCACACATCTAATAAGTGTCTGGGGCCAGATTTGAACTCACAAAAACTTTAGACCCAGCACTCTATTCACTGCACCACCTAGCTGCACCTGTTTGTACATAGCTATTTGCACATCGTCTCCTCCATTAGACTGTGAGCTCTTTGAGAGAAGGCACTGTCTTTGCCTTTCTTGGTATCCCCAGCACTAGAACAGTGCCTGGCACATGGAAAGTGCTGAATAAATACTTGCTGACTGACTGATCTGAATAGGTAGTTCCCTCAAAGCAAAAGTTGAACTCTAACTAAACAAGAAATGGAAACTCCATGTTTTGAACTGTTAGTATTAGTATGAGAAGTCAAATTCATAACACGAATTTAGATTGTAAAATTTCATATTAGTATCCTCAAACATACAAAGAATTTACTTCTGATTTCTAATTTTGACCCAGAGAGACTAAAATTGGAAGTACGCTTCTGGCTATTTAGCTATACCACCTTAGTATTTGCTGGAAGTAATAGAGATAACTTCCTTTTCTCCCTCAGTTTTCCATTTGGAGGGGGCAGCTAGGTGGCATAGTAGATAGAGCACTGGCCCTGAAGTCAGGAGGACCTGAGTTCAAATCCTGTCTCAGACCAAACACTTGACACTTACTAGCTGTGTGACCCTGGGCAAGTCACTTAACCCCAATTGCCTAAAAAAAAAAAAAAAGAAAGAAAGAAACAACAACAACAGCAAAAAAAACAAAAAACAAAACGGTATACTGTAGCTTTAAAATCTCTTTCATAAAGAGTAGTTAATTACAGGGGGAAAAAAAGGTAGAATAAGTTTTCCATTTAGACTAATACATAATAGTCTTAGATACCCCTACCACTGTGGTGAACCCTACTGTTACCACTGCCATATCAACAAAAAGAGTCTACTCTACTGGACTTAGTCTGGTACGGTGGCTTGAAGAGAAACGGGAATGAATAGCCTCTCATGTGGACCACTCCTCTCTTAACCAGAGTATCCAACTATATACCATTACCATCTAATTAACAACTGGGATTTGCCATCCAGACTAAATACAAATGAATGGTGAAGACTATATAACAAGCAAAGCATTAGCAACTGTTGGCATTTGAAAATGCGTTCTGGGAAAAGCCCTTGTGTTGTGTGCCATATCAGCCCTTCAGAGGGTGACTTCAGCACTCATTGGAAGGCTGGGAGGTGTTTAAAGTCACTCACAAATACAGTTATCCCTTCCACATCTGACTTTCCTTATCACAGTTTCAATATATGTCAGGTCAGTGTAAGAAATTAAATGGGAATTTGGGAGAAATTTTATGGAAGCCACAGACCACACACAAAGGCCAACAGATGACAGAAAAAGTTTAGAAACTCAGAAATGCATAAAATGTGTGTGTGTGTGTGTGTGTGTGTGTGTATAGTATTGTATAATATCAACCAACATATTTTATCTTTTAATACCATAAATATACACAATTTCTTCTTCTCTGGTACAAAGGGTCAAGACATTTTTAGTGAATTTTCCAGAATTACAGGGCCACCGAAGGGATAACTGTACTGATTATAGAAACAGGTGATGGGAAGGATAAATGACAGAATGAAAAAGCAAGTGATGATTCTGTAGGAAAATAGAAAATGACTGATGGAAAACTGTGACCTTGGTCCATAGAAGGGAAAACAAAATGGAGTCCAACTATTAGTGGGGGAGTAAGTGTCTGGAGAACAGGGTCCGGGCTTCATCTTTGCACCACCAGCACCTAGCTCAAGAAACATATGTTCCCCTGGCTAGGGAAGTGGTTGAGGGCAGGAAGGATAGATACTGTGGGAAGGGGATGCTGAGGGGAGGGAAGAGGACTATAGCATTGACCCAGATAGGAAAACAGAAAGTAATTTCTAGAGGAAATGGCCACTAATAATCAATCAACAAGCTTTCATTGAGTACCTACTATGTGCTAGGACAAAAAAGACCCCCCCAAAAAGTCCCTACTTGTGTAGGAGCTTCCCTTCCCTTAGGCAGATTGGAGGGATAATTATTAAAAGTTTCCTGGAAGAGTCAGCAGTTGATCTGAGTCAGAAAGCTTAATGGATATAGAGCTGCCTCGTAGTCACTACTAACTTTGTTTTTCATTTGAAAGATTTTTAAGTAGATCGGTCAAGTAGACGTGTGTTGTTGTTGTTGTTGTTGTTGTTGTTGTTGTTTTAATAAATAAAAATGTGTCATAGAATGTCAGAATTGGAAGAGACTCCAGAAATACTCTAGTCCAAGCTCACCAAGAATCCCATCTATGATGGACCAGACAAAGAGTCATCCAATGTTCACCTGCAGGCCTTCAGTGAGCGTTGGGGGGAGGGATGTTGACTCCCCCCTGAAATAGACCTTTCCACTTTAGGATGGCTTTAACCATTTCTAGTTTTTCCTTACATTTAGCCTAAATCTGTTTGACTTTCACCCATTTCTCCTTCTTCTGCCCTCTGGGATCAAGCAAGCCAAGTTCAATCCCTCTTTCATATGGCAGCCCTTCAAACATTTTTATACCTGCACTGCTGCCCATGTGTCCAACCTTTGCCATGCTGGATATGGTTATTTTCATTCATTCATTCGCTCGTTCATTCATTCATTCATTCATTTTGGTATGGCTATTTTTAAAAGACATATTGTGAGATATTTATATGCTTTATATATTTTTTCAGTTCTTTAAAATCGGTGGGTTGAACCAAACCCACATTTAAAGTTTTTCAAGTCTATGTTCCTACATGTTTCTGTAACTACTCACACAATATAGAAATACATAAGATGACACATTTTAACAACAATTGGTCATAGACCAAATAGCAGCAGTTAGTGCCTAATGAACTCTGAATACAAATGAGTAGTCTTCAAGTTGGAAAAAAAAACACCATAATTTACTCTGGTACTCCCTGAAGCATTTCCATAGGTGAGTGGCTCTATAAAAACACTCCGTTCCCTGACACAGGTGGCAGCCTGTCCACCCACTGCTCTCATTCTATGCTACTCTAGTCCACATCATTCTGTAAATCTTTCCGGGAGGATCCCCTCCAACCAACGGGGAGTTTTTCTCTGCTTCTTTTAATATTTCATCTAAACTACTTCATTGATGTCAAAAGGTCAGTTTTGAAATTCTTCACACAGCTAGGCAACTATCTTTCTGTACTATAGGAACAATCTCTAAACCTAATCATGGTAACTGTCCTAACTCCACAAACAGAGGACAAATACTTATCTTTTCTTCGGAACATCTTTTCAACAGTCACAGCTCATTAAAGAGGCAGCACCTTCATATTGCATTGCTGTCATTACTTGTATAATTATCCTTCCTAGGAAACAGATCTCTGTTCTTGGTTCCTGTAGATACCCAAATCCCCAACTAGAAGCATTTTTGTGCCTCAGGTGTTCATGTCCATACGTGTTTTCAAACCCCAAACCAAATAGGCTAAGGGAGGGGTGGGGAACCCCTGGCCTCAAGGCCACATGTGGCCCTCTAGGTCCTCAAGGGTGGCCCTTTGACCATTTCCTCCGAAGGAAATGGATTCAGTCAAAGGGCCACCCTTGAGGACCTAGAGGGCCATATGTGATCTCGAGACGCCATGTTCCCCACCCTTGGGCTAGGGCATATGTTGCTAAGAACAATCACTAATACCAAGCAAAACTTTATGTGTCACAATTTTCTTTGCTAAAAGTTAATAGAGAAAGACAAGAATTCCAACTGAGGATTTCCATGACTAATTTCACGCAGAATACCAGCTGATGCTGACAGAGCACCAGAAAGCATAGACTACAAGAATGTTCCATACGTTCTCTTTTGTGCCTCACAACAACACTGTGAGGCAGATACTACAAGTATTATCATTCCTCTTTTTGAGAAAGGAAACTGACTGAGGCTGAGAGGTGAAGGGACTCATCCAGGGTAACAGTGATCAGAAGGGAGGTTTGACCCCAGATCTATCTGACACCAGACCCAGAACTTTCTCCACTATTCCACACTGTCTTTCAATGATAATAAAACATTACTACTAACGTACATCACACTTCAGAAATATAGTCCATTGCTAAAGTAACAGAGCCAGAATTTGAATCCAGATCTTAGTTCAAATTCTCTTGGCATTACATTTGCAGATGAAAGAGAAGCCTGGTGTTTTCCTAACACTGTAACAGAAGTTTTTTTCCACATTTTCTTGTTAATAGTTAAAATTAACTGGTAATATAAAAAAGGCAGCTAGTTGGCACAGTGGCTAGAGTGCTGGGCTTGGAGTCAGAAAGACCTGAGTTCAAATCTTCAGATACTTACTAGCTGTGTGACCCTGGGCAAATCATTTAACCTGTTTGCCTTAATCCACTGAAGATGGAAAGGGCAAACCACTCTTCATCAAGAAACCATGGAGAGTGTGGTCCACGGGGTCATGAAGAGATGGAAATAACTGATTGACACAGCAACAGTAATATAAAGTATGTCTTTGGTTAGAGTTTATGGTAATAGGAAAATATGGCATGAGGAATCTGGATAGACTGATCAGTTCCAACAAATAATTAAATGATTTAAGCATTTTAAAACAAAGTTGTAGAACTGTTACTAAGATATCATTAAAACTTTACATGGGTTAAGGGTATTATAGTTCAAAGGGCTCATATGACTTCTTTAGACGAATACATCTTCATATAACTACTAAGACTTCAATTTCGTTAATAGCTTTTTTTTTTTTTTGGTGTGAGTTTTGTATCTATCCCCTGAACCCATGTCGGGTAGCACCAGACTTTGAACACAGTAGATACTTAATAAATGGTTGGGGAAGTGAATTGTTACTGGACCATAAAAGTACCCGTGCCATTGGCCGGACAAACTTACAATACCCATTTAGCACATTGTAACCTGGTAGCTAGTCTCATGTGATTCTGACTAATCTGTTAGTCTGGTGACCCCCAGGATGCTCTCTTCTCCTTCTCAATGAATTCAGTGCCTGACTCATGGTCTTTCTTCCTCAACTCCTGATCTCATACTAGAGGACTTCAACATTCATACTAGTACTCATACGCCCTAACTTCCTAGTTCCTAGTTCCTCAACCTCCTCATTTTCCATGGCCTACTTCTCTCCTCCACCTCAGCTCCACTCAGAGTTGGTCATGTCTTTGATCTTGCCATTTATCAACCAGAAGTGTTCCACTTCCACATTCATGAACTCCGGAATTCTTTTATCTGAACATTATCTTCTGTCATTTTCAACTTTTTCTTTACTATCCAGCTTCTAAGCCCCTTCACCCTCACAGTGACTTCCAATCCCCAGACTATTACCCCTGCATGGGCTACACTCTCTTTATCTCAACTCCTTGGTGAATCAGTTCCACTCTACCCTCTCATCTTCTCTCCGGTCCCTTACCTCCTTCTCCTATTCATGATCTTGCCCTGCCAAGCCTCAACCTTGAATTACTCTCTCCATTCAATGCCTTCACTCCTATTCACCAACTGTTGAATCAAGCTGGAGAAAAATCACAAAACCGTACTGATTGGAACCACTAGAAATTTGTGTTACATAATCTCAACTGGGCTATCACTGGAGCAAGGCAATCCTTTATACTTCCCAATCAGTTCCCAATCCCATTCTCCACAGTAGTTATTCCAAACCTTTTCATCCCTCCTCAAGCCTCCCATGGCATCTTTCTCCACTATCCTACCAGCTGAGGACTTTGCCTCATACTTCACTGAAAAAATTGGGTCCATCCATTTAAAGCTTCCAATACTCCCCTTAGCCTCATCTCATGTCGTTCAGATGTCTTCTACTTTCTTCACACAAAGAGATAGCCATTCCTTGCCAAGGCAAACCCCTCTAAATGTACCTTTGATTCTATTCCCTTCCATCTTCTCCAGCAGACTGCTCCTTCTATCATTTCCACTTTCTCGGTAATCTTCAATCTTTTCCTGTCTTATGGGCTGCTTCCTGCTGCCTACAAGCATTCTTTAAAAAAAATTCTCACTTGATCTGCCCATCTCCACCAGCCACTGTCTGATATCTCTCTTCTATTTCATAAGAGACATTAAGAGGCTGAGAAGACAAGCAGAGGCACCAAGTGCAGTTGGCTTTGGTCTGGGTCATTGTTTTTCTCCCTCTATGCTATCTTGCCTGGCGATCTCATCAGCTCTCATGACTTCATTTATCATTTCAATGCAGATAGTTTTCTGGTCTATTAATCTAGCCCTAAACTCTCTGTTGATCTCCAGCCTTGAATAACCCACTGTCTGTTGGACATTTTATACTAGATGGCCTATAGACACCTACAACTCAACATGTCAAAAACCGAGCTCATTATCTTTCCCCTTCAGGTCATCCTTGCTTTCTCATTTTCCTATTACTGTCAAATGTACCATCATCCTGCAAACCAATAACCTAGGCTTGTAAGCTAGGTGTCATTCTTGACTCCTCATTCTTTCTCATCCCTCCTATCCAATCTATTGCCAAAACCTGTCCTTTTTACCTTATTACACCTCTTGAATATGGTCCCGTCTCTCCTCTGACACTGCCGCTACCCTAGTGCAAGCCCGCATCACCTCAGCCTTGCCTTAGCTTGTTGATGGGTCTGCCTGACTCAAGTATCTTTCCACTCGGGACTATACTCCCCTCAGCTTCAAAGGGATCAAAGTCCAAAGTGATCTTCCTAAAGTGGCTCCCTATTGCCTCAAGGATCATGCTTACCTTTTAAGCCCTTCACGGCCCGGCTCCTTCCTACCTTTCCAGTCTTTTTACATTTTACTCCCTTCCACATATTCTTACTCCCCTTCAGAAATTCCAAGCTCTGAAGACACTGGTCCTCTTGCCATCTTCTGGTCCTGTGCATTTTCATTCATTGTCTCTCATTCTTGCAATGGTATCCCTCTTCACTCCCAACTTGGTTTTTTCCAAGTCTAAAATGAGATCACACCTCATGAAAAAGACTTTTCTTGGGTGCCTCTTTTCCCTATTTCCCACTGCTAATGTTTTTCTTCTGAGATTATGTTCCATTTACTCTATCTGCATGTATATATGTATGTATATATATATATGCGTATATATACACATACATCTTGAATGTACATAATTATTTACATGCTGTCTCCTCTCCATTAGAATGTCAACTCCTTGAGGGCAAGGACTATGTGTTTACCTTTCTTTGTATCCTCAGTACTTACCATAGTGCCTAGCACATAGTAAGGGCTTAATAAAAGCTTATTGACTAACTAATTAAAAGCATTCCCCACCCCCAATTCCTCTGCATCTATTGGTGTATCCTCCCGGTCACTCAGTCACCCAGGCTGGAAGTTTTAGAGTCATTTGCCTAGAGACAAATGTTCCTAGAGGTGACACAGTGGATGCTTAGAGTCAGGAAGATTTGAGTTCAAATACAGTCTCAGACACTTACTAGTTGTGTGACCTTGGGCAAGTCACTTAACTTCTGTCTGCCTCAGTTTCCTCAACTGTAAAAAAAGGGGGAATAATAGTAGTACCTACCTCACAAGGTTGTTGTAAGGATCAAAAGAGATAATATTTGTAAAATGCTTAGCACAGTGCCTGGTTCATAGTACCAGTAGGCACTTAATATGACTATTATAATAGCTTCCTAATTTAGGTCTCTCTGCCCACTCCCTCTCTTTCTTTTCCAATGCATCTTCCATATTGTTGCCAAAGTATCTTTCTAACCCTTATGTCCATGTCACAACCCTGCTTAAACCTTCAGTGTCTTCCTGTTATCACTAAGATAAAGTGCTTCCTTACCCTGGCATCAAAGGCCCACCACAATTTGACTCCAGCCTACCTTTCTAGCCTTATTCCGCATTACTTCCCAAGATGGCATCTACATTCCAGTCATGCTAGGCTATTAGCTGTTTTCCAACCTCAATATGCTGCCTCCTGCCTGGATATATCATAGGGCATTACCCATGCCTAGAATGTAACCCCACTTCATTTCTTTCTTTCACAATTCTACTCAGCCCAGGGCTCCTTCCTACATGAAGCCTTCCCAGATGCCCCCTGGTAAAAGCATATTACTCTCTCTCTCTGTTTCTCAGTCTCTCTGTCTCTGTCTCTCTCTGTCTTTTTCTGTCTCTTTCTGTCTCTTTCTCTCTCTCCTCAAAAGATCGTACAGCCCTTTGTCTGTACTTCTCCTTGCCCTCCAAAAAACCTTACCTTGTATTATGCTTACCTATGTACTTATACTACTGTTCCCCTTCCCACCATATACATCCTCCAATAGAGGGTAAGCTCCATAAGGACAGGAACTGTATCATTAAAAAAAATGTATCCCAGGCACCTAGGATATAGGAGACCTTTACAAAATATTTGTTGATTTGCCAAGTGGCAACATCGGTAGGGCCAGAGAGCCAGTGCCGAAGCCAGAGGGACCTGGGGACAAATCATGCCTCAGACACGTACTGTACGACAATGCCTTGATTTCTGTTTTTGATGAAAGTGTTTGATGATTGCATATACTTTGCATTTACTTATGTGTGTACCTGTTGTTCCCTCTGAAGACTGTAATCTTCTTGAGGGCAGGGATAATTTCATTTTAGCATCTGTATCCCAGTGCTCAGGATAGTGCCTGACACACAGTAGGTGTTTCTTGTGTTGTAGTTCAGTAGATTAGTGCTGTTGGACCCTTTGTGACCCCTTTTGGGGTTTCCTTGGCAAAGATACTAGAATGATTTGCCATTTCCTTCTCCAGCTCAATTTACAGATAAGGAAACTGAGGCAAACAGCATTAAGCAACTTGCCCAGGGTCACACAGCTAGTCAGTGTCTGAGGCCAGATTTGAACTCAAGTCCTCCTGACTTGAGGCCTGGAGCTCTATCCACTGCTCCACTGAACTGTCCGGTACTTGTTTAATAAATGCTTTATAATTGATTGATTAAATGATTTGTCTTTTTCCTGTAAAATTCAAGAATTGGGAAACCTAAACATATCTGCAAAATTCAAACACAGTTTCAATTACTAACACGTTTCTTGGCCTACAAGGACATAATCAACTGATGGCTTGTTATTTTGAAGGGTAAAAATAAAAACAATTTGTAAAGTTGACAATTGTTCTTCCTTGCTATGCTTACCTTACCAGTGACATAAAGACGGATACAGCCAAATGCTTGAGTCCTATCTACATACACTATAGCATTTCAAATGTGCTCTGTGCCCTGTTAGTTAGGCATAATATTTAGTTCTATGTTCTGCCCAGGGCCTAAAACAGGTAGTACAGAATAAGATGAACTGAGCTAGGAGCCAGAGTTGTGAGTTCAATGCCTACTAATCAGTGGAAAGAGCACTGTTCTGGGTTCAAATCACATGTCAGATACTCTGTGTGACTTTGGGAGAATCATATAATCTCCTTAGGCTCCTAGTTTCCCCTATGTAAAAGGAGGGTTGAATTAATCGTATAATCTCTGAGGTGCTATCCTCTCTATTTCTATGATTCTAGGACCTCTTTGGGTTGAAATATTCATGTTTATTGTGACATATAAAAAGTTTGAGAGACATAGTTTCTGAATAATTAATCATTTTATTAATCATGCTAATATATAATTAATGAAAAGGATCAGTGGCTCTCTCAAATGCCAAAAATCACTCACGGAACACACTCAACACTCACACGCCCTTGGAAGAGTGGGTTCTCTGAGGGTGGTAATCAACTCTGAATGAGAAGAACGATTATTATAAAGGGAGGCGGGCTTATTTCAATGAAGTCCTGGGGGATGTGACGCTGATCACTCAGTCTTGGTCAAAGAGACTTATCTCTACCCATATCAACCTGCCTAGGGTAATCTAGTTAAAAGGGAGAATCCACTTTTCCCTAGACCTGTCTAAGTAAAACACAATGGGCCAGAATCCATCAATTCACCTAAACTAAAATTTCTTTACCTGTTTTTTGAACAGATCTGAGTTTTCCTTCTCATTATCACATCATTATTCAAAGGCTGCCTGAATAACCTACAGGGGGCTGATTTCTGAATGAGAAAGTAGAAAAGGGGAAAAACCTTAGTTCTGATTCAATAATTGGTTATCAATCTAAGAGAAATAATCATTTCTCTCATCATAAAATGAAGGGATCTCCAAGATCCATTTCACTTTTAGCAATGACCATACACCGACATTCAATAAATGAGATCTGATCAAAGCAAGTGGTAAAGAATCTTACTTTCACTTACTGCTTTTCTGTATACTTTTAGCTGACTTTAGGCTGTTCTCCATGCTTGAGATACTGGGTCAGTTCTGGTCAAATGACCAGTTTAGAGATAAATGCTTACTGATCAATAGAAAATGTATGGGTTTTTTGCCAGGTGTAGACCCTTACTTTTGTATAGGGAGTCAGATTATTTTTTCTAGGATTTTGCTGCTGGCAAAGATGTATTATAAAGGCAGTGAAGCTGGTTTGGGGGAAGAGGTAGGGAGGGGAGACCAATATTTGTCTCTGTAGCCTAGATTTTGTTCTGACTCAAACTCATTTACCTGCTAAACCAAGGAGGATCTTGGGAATGTCTAAGACAGTTGTCTGCAATAGAGGGCTATGATCTCTGCCCAGACATTGGGTTCTGAAAAGAAATGCCTTCATAGTATCTTAGAAGCAAGCTTCTAATTCTAATTCTACTTTGTGTGGTAGCTGTGTGTGGTGCCATGACTAATGAGTTGTAAGTCTGCCCTTATTAGGAAGAGATTCTAGCCACTATACCTTAGGAGACTGGTGAGACAGTGGACAGATAATCCTAAAGAGTTGAAGCCCAGGAGGGCCCAATGTCCAGAAGACTATGTAGCCAGTGGTCAATACAAACCCACTGGAGATCAATGGAACAACACCCAGCTAAAGCTAGGTGCTTGTTAATCATAAGAAGCTATCATGGGACCAGTGGAATGTCATACCTAGCAGAGATGCCATGCACAGGGGAAGCAGGCTCAATGAGAGCAGCATGATGAAATCATCAGAACACATTTGTGGTTGGACAATTGTGTTAGCCCTACGTGAATGCCTTGGCCTTGGCATTGTGCCATACTTTCCTCCAAATATGTGCTTTAGCCATACTTTTCTCTACTCATGCACTGATAGTGTGTTTATTTATACCTCAGATTTATGGATAGGAAGTGATGTTCTGTTGTGACTTTATGTATTTATTTTTACTATTAATTAAATGTCTTTGCTTTGAACCAGTTGTGTCCTCTAGATGACTAGGAAAAAAGCAAACACATTAATGAGGGCTTGTGAATTACTGGTTTGAGTGGACTGTGCACTCAGAGAGTACATTGAATCTGAAAGAGCAATTCTGGGGAGAGTTGGAGTGGGGGGAGGTGCTACATTTGCAAACAACAACTTATATGTTTTCATTAGCTGTTGATTAAAAGATCATTAAAAGGCTTGAAGAATATTAAATGCACTGCAAGGAAAGCACCATCACTCCAATAAAATATTCATCATTTGGGAGCTATGAATTTTAATTCCATTTCTGGAATTCCAATGGAATTTGATTCCATTTAGGGGCAGCTAGCTGATACAGTAGATAGGGTGCTAAGCCTGGAATACAGGAAGTCCTGAGTTCCCAACCTCAGACATTTACTAGCTGTGTGACCTTGGGCAGTTACTTAACTTCTGTTGGCTTTAGTTTTCTCAACTGTAAAATGGGGATAATAGTAGTACCTATTTTCCAGGGTTGTTGGAAGGATCAAATGAAATAAAAATTGTAAAGCTCTTAGCATGGTGCCTAGCATATAAAAAGCATATGTAAGTGTTAGCTATTATCATTATCATTATTATTATTTCTGACATTAAATTGCGTCTGACACTAAATTGTGACCTAGAAGCAAATCTAGCTGCATTACAGTCATTTTCCTCGAAACCTGAGAACCGTAAAATATAAAATTCTTGGCAAAATATTTAAGCATGTTCTTAAAATATACCTCATAAATATACAAACTGTTGCAAAGTGAAGTGCTTAAAAGAGAAATAAAATAGAAGCCAATGGATTGGACTAGTTTTCAGTTATGCACACCAAAACATCAAAGGGAAATACCAGATAAATTTCTGTAAGATGCTCCCAATGGCCAATAGGATTTCTTCTTCACTACTAAGTTTCAAAAACAAAAACAAAAAAAACCTACTACTGTCAATTGTTTAAAAGTTTAATAGTATTTTATTTTTCCAATTACATGTAAAGACATTTTTCAACATTCATTTTTTCAAAGTTTTTCAATTCCAAATTTTTTTCTTTCCCTCCCCTACCTCTTCCACAAGACAGCAAGCAATCTGATACAGGTTAATCATGTGCAATCATGCAAAACGTGTTTCCATATTAGTCAGGTTGTGAAAGAAGAAACAGAACAAAAGAAAAAAAAACTATGGAAAAAATACAAAAGAAAGTGAAAATAGTATGCTTCGATCCATATTCAGACTCCATCAGGTCTTTCTCTGGATTACTGTCATTTTGAATATCAGATAGAGCACCAGGCCTGGAGTCAGGAAGACCTGGGTTCAAATTCAGCCTCAGACATTAGCAACGTGACCCTGGGCAAGTCATTTACCCCTATTTCCCTCAGTTTCCTTGTCTGCAAAATGAGCTGGAGAAGGAAATGGAAAACCACTCCAGGATCTTTGCCAAGAAAACCCCAAATCAGGTTACAAAAAGTCAGACATGACTGAAACAACAGTACAAAAATTTTAAAATGAAAGTCAAAATTTAGTTCTGATAAATACTTCTCTCCCTGAAATGAACGAGGAATTCTGTTTATGCAACAATATGGAAAAGTTCAGGACATACCTAGCATACTGAAAATTGTGACATAGGGAGAGAAAAGTTCGGCAAGATACTTCAAAAATATTACAAAATAGAAGATATGAATGAAAAAAAAGCAAAAAGATTCAAAGTGAAGAGCAAGGAGCATATTTCATTCCTTTTTTACCTCTAGCCTAGGAATATCACTTACCTTTGTTGTATCTTCCTTCTAGACTGTTTTCTCCTGCACTTTAGACACTACAGATAAATGACGGTCAAACCCACTCTGACAGCAGAGCACTTTTACCTACGTTTCTTCATTTCCTTAAAAAGAAATAGTGTGGCCAGACAGCAACAACTCTGCAGAGACTTCCTGTTACTCAGGGCACTTTCTAGGACCTTTGCATAGATATCAGTGAAACTTCTTGATGTTAATTTGATATTCAAAGTTCATGGGAGCTTACAAGTATGTATTACTATGTCATTCCTATTTTAATTCTTAAGCCAAGTTCCAATAGAAAAGACATACAGCAAAATTCCTTGTTTCTACTGTTGAAACATATATTTTAGTACTATATGCTAATACATTTAATATAGCATAAATATGTTAAAATATTTTCTCAGACTTTTTACATTTTTTTGTAGTTATAAAAGCAATTTGGCATAGGGATGATGAACTGAACTGGGGGTTAGGAAACCACTATTCAAATCCCACTTCAGATACTTACTTCTATGTAATCAAGTTCCTTAAACTTTTATTTATTTATTTGCTACAGTTTATGGAAAAGTATAAATATAGACCTGCTTTCAGCTTCAAGAAAAAATACATTTGCCTTCAGTAAATAATAATAAAAATAATGTTACCAATTGTGTATATATATATATGTATATATATGTATATATATATATATATATATATATATATATATATATATATTTTTGTGAATGTAAATGCAATTGGGGTTAAGTGACCTGCCCAGGATCACACAGTTAATAAGCGTCAAGTGTTTGGTCTAAGACCAGATTTGAACTCAGGTCCTCCTGACTTCAGGGCCGGTGCTCTATCTACTGCACCACCTAGCTGCCCTAATGTTACCGGTTATAAACTACAAAACACTACATTTCTGTAGTGCTTTAGTATTTCAAAGAGTTTTTGTATTTAATTACTGTGTATACAGGGAATACCATAACAAATTTGACCATAACAATTTTCATCTTGGGAAAACTTAATTTGGAAAGTAAATATTCTATCTCTAAGATATAAGGATATATAGCAATATTAAAGATAAATTATTTTAAATTATGTAATATTAACATTTTAAATATTGTAGAATCATAGAATCTCAGAATTAGAAGGGATCTGATTTCTAGTCTGACATTTCCAAATGCCTATTGGACATCTCAAACTAGATGTGTCATCGTCATCTTAAACTCAACATGTCTAAAATTGAACTCATTATCTCCACCCTTCCACAAACTCTCCCCACTGTGGAAGATCCTCCCAGTCACCCAGGCTTGTAACCTAGCTGTGATCTTTGACAAATTCCTCTCTTTCACCACCCCACCCCCACCCATAAACAATTACTTACAAGTCCTGTCATTTCTACCTTCAAAACATTTCTTTTGTAGTCCTCCTTCTCTCCTCTCACACTGCCACCACTTCCGTACAGATCCTCATGACCTCATTTCTGGACTATTGCAATAATCTGCTGGTTGTTCTCCCTTACTCAGGTCTCTCTCCCTTCTAGCCCATTCTCCATTGAGCTAGAAAAATTGGTCTTCCTAAAGCTCAAGCCTGAACATTTTACCTCCTGTTCAATCAATGCCAATGACACTCTATTGCTTCCAGGATCAAATATGGAATTCTGTTTGCCTTTCAAAGCTCTCAATAACTTGGGCACTTCCTACCTTTCTAGTCTTACATTTTAAGCCTTCCTTCCCCACTGTGATGCCCCCTTCCCCCACATGGACTCTATGATCCAGTGACACTGGCCTCCTTACCACGCCTACTAAACATTCCATTTCTTGATTCTGGGCATTTTCATCAGCTTAGAATTCTCTCTCTCCTCACTTCTGCTTCCTGGGTTCCTTGACTTCCTTCAAGTCTCAACAGTCCCGCCTTCTGCAAGAAGGCTTTACCCATTCCCCTTAATTCTACTGTTTCTCTGTTGATTATCTCCAATTATCCTGTCTGTATCTGGTCCCCATAGGACTGTGAGCTCCTTCAGAGCAGAGACTGTCTTGTGCTTTTCTTTGTATTCCCAGCACTTAGCACAGAGTCTGGCATATACTAGTCACTTAATAAATGCTTTTTGACTGACTGATCCTAGAGGGCATCTGTTCTAACTCATGCCCGAACAAGAATTCCAACAAGTGGTAATTGATCATTTTCTTGAAGACCTCAATTAGAAGGAACCCACCATCTCCTGAGCCAGTCCATTCAACTCTTGTATGATTTTAATTGTCAGGAAGTTTTCCCTTATGCTTGGTGGAAAACTGCCTGTGAAACACTTCTTTGTTCTACCCTCTAGGATCAAGCAAAGTAAGTCTTCAGTCTTCATGTAACTGTCCTTTAAATATCTAAAAACATATAGTACTTTAAAGTTCTTTGCCTTTTACTAAATTGGGTGTTCTCCAAGGTTCTGTCCTTTTTTCTCTCCATTTATCATGATTTTCAATCTGACTAGTTCAGCCCTGAGCTTCTCCTTATTGTTGCTATATAAAAATTTCCTTCCCTTTTCTTGCTTTCCTTTCTCTTCTATTCCTTTCCCTTCCACTTCCTTCCCTTCTCCCTTAGCAAAAATCCAATATCGTCAGCTTCCACCTCTGTATATATGGCTTCCAAATGTACATCTCCTGATCTGACAAATCCAGTCTCAGACACTTACTAGCTGTGTGACCCTGGGCAAGTCACTTAACCCTACCTGCCTCTTCATCTGTAAAATGAGTTGAAGAAGGAAATGGCAAACCACTTTAGTATCTTTGCCAAGAAAACTCCAAAAGGCATCACAGAGTCAGATATGACTGAAACAACTGAACAACAACACTTGGATGTTCCAGCAGCACCTCAAACTCAGTATGTCCAAAACACCACTTATCTTCTATCTCTTCTCCATTTCTGTCAGTGATTGGTATCATCCAATCACACAAGCTTGAAATCTCCATATTGTCATTGTCATTGAATACTCCTCCTTCTACCTCCACCTCCTTCTTCTCCTCTCCCTTCTCTTTTTTCCTTTCTTTTCCTCTAATCAGTTAACAGCTTCCATTGATTCTCCCCAATACCTAACATAGTCTTTGAACATAGAGGGAGCTAAATAAATGAACCAAATCAATGAATTGACCTTTCAGTAATATTTAGCATACATGAATTCAATTGACCTTTGTAACAACAGAAATATCCCTATTTTACATATAGAAAAATGAGATATTAAAATGGTAAGTGAATTGCCCTAGGTCCTCAGGAAGGGAGACCTGAGATGAAAGCCTAAATCTCCCGATATTCAATCCAATGCTGCCATCTACCATGCTGTGCTGTCTATCGATACAGTTTTGATCTTGCCATATCTCTTCTCTGTCATCATCAGGGGTTGCCTGTTTTGGGAACAATGATAACAAAATAAAACAAATACAACCCATCTTATGTATTAATTTTTAAAACATCATTATTTGATTCAATGTAATTTTTCCCCCAACTGATTGAACAATTTATATATCAAGACTAGATTTCGAAGGGATCATCTTGAGAGACTGAAATTTATTTAGTTCCTAGATTAAGGCAGCATGACATAGCTCAAGGGCACTACATTTAGAGTCAGAATACTTGGGTTTGAAAAGCCAGTTTTAGCCATCGGGCAATGGGAAAATCATTATGCCTTTTCATGCCTAGGTTTTTTTTTTTATCAGCATAAGTGGAATAATAATCATTGTACTACCTACCTCTTAAAGCTGTTACCAAGATCAAATGTTTGCCTATAGGTATATACAGATAGCTATACACAGATAGCTATTACTTTATAAATTGTAAAATGTCATAGCAATGTTATATACAATGTTATGTAATTCTGTTAAGTCTTACTGTCTGAGTTCCACTTCTATTAATTGTTTAAAGGGAAGTTGTTTGTTTTTTTTTAAGACACTAACTTCTACTTTGTTTTGGCTATTCTGCTGATTTAGCAAAGGTCAAGTCTTCAACAAGAACATAGAGAAATCTCCTTTGCTCAGATTCTTATTCTGTCTATGGTACCTTTTATCGTAATGTAGCTTCCCTGTTTATCTCTTTTAATTAAATCTATTTTAGTTTAACTCTGTCTGAGATCATGATTGCTATCCCTGTGCTTTTTTTGCATCAGCTAAAGCATAATAAATTCTACTTCAGGCCTTTATTTTAACTGTGTATCTCTCATTTTTAAATGTGTTTCTCATAAGCAACATGTCGTTGGATTCTGCTATCTGTTTATGTTTTATGGGTGAGTTTGTTTCATTCGCATTCAAAGAGAGCTAGTTTGCTCCCCATTTGTTTAATTGCCTGAAAACTGAATAATGTTTTTTTGTTTTTATATAATAGGGCCCCAAACTACTACCTCAGAAATATCCCCAATTTGGAGTACAAAACTACTCACAATAATGTTCATTAGCTCCCTTGCGCTGCATTTCTCCCTTTAAACCTCATAGTATTTATCCCATGACCTCATAAAATTGTGATAACAACAATTCATCAGGATTTCATCACCTTATAGTATAAAGTTCGTGTCTATAAATCATGGTGAGATGAGTTGGTGATGCCAGTTCCTGTGGCCATTTCCTTCCCCTTGCTTCTTCTTTTGTCCTTTCTCTCTGTCCTTTCCTCTTCTCTGTGCTTCTCTATCTTGTGTTTCCTCGTGTGAATTTGCACCAGTTCTGGCTAATTCCTTGGCATATGGACATGAAGCATCTACTAATTGTGGTTGATGGAAAATGCAGCTAGGCTGGCTACATGTCTCCCTTCAGAGTTCTAGAGGGTACACCTGAGGGATTGGGGTTGACTTTCTCTAATATCATTGGTTCAAACCCTTACAGGTGTGATATCTCCCCAAGATTACCAGTTGAGGATCATTTTAGTTAGCCAGCCTCAAGGAGCTTTTAGAAATGAGGTATTTACTAAGATACCATAAGAGCAGTTATTATAAAACATCCCCCAAAAGTCTGTGATGCACTCTCCCACAAGTACTTGCAGAGTTCAAGGGAAAAGTGGGTTCAAACTTAGAGTGCACAGGTTCTAATTTCTGAAGTCCTTTTTTTTCTTCTGGGGGGTAAAAATTCCCCATAAGGAATGTTCCATAGGCGTGGTGTGGCTTTTTATCCATGTACGTCCATGACCAGTCTGTTCTTTGTTCCTTATGATGAAGCCAGTACCACCAATTAATCTGGTGATGCCATTTAGGACACTGATGGGAGGATGAGAGCCACTGCTGTCCTGGAATTACTATTAGGCCACTGAAGGGAAGATTGGAGATCCAACAATATTCTTCTCCTCCCAAAACTAGAAGGTGCAGGGAGGAAGAGGAGAACTGGCCAAAGACAAAGTCAAAGCCTTTACTTCATCCCCCAGAAAGTTCTTTCTCAGAGGTTCCAGCAAGACCTCCACATTCACTCCAATTTCTGAAATCTCCTTCCTCAACTCCTTTGGCAATTTATAGACAATCTCGGGGCATAGTTAAGTTTATTCAGCGTATTTGAACATTTGTGTGGTGTCAAAAGTCATTTAGCACTTACTCCAAGGACTAGTTGTGATTGACTGAGATATAGTTGGTTAAGGTATCAATACTAAAATAGGGTGGGGTGGTTTCCCTAGTCTCTTACTTGAGCTTAAAACCATCTTCATCTGCAAACATTTTATTTACTTGTAAGCAAAATGATATGGCAGCCAAGGACAAAATAGGTTTAGAAAATAAATTATTTTTAATATCTTTTAGAGAAGGACAGTGGAAGATTATGAATAGTATCACATCACAAAATAGAGAAAAGTACTGGATGGTAGTGCTAGTTTAAAGCCACTTGCAAAGCAAAAGTCTAGCATGGAACTGGGACAACAAACAGAATAAAGATGAAAAAGACCTACACAGATTTTTATGACAAATGCTTCCCATTATCAAGGACGGTGAACCTGTCACATATGGAATGCAACTTCACAGCCCCAGACATGCTTATAGTGGAAGTAGAAATGGCTCTAAAAAGAACAAAGATGGAGAAATTCACCTGGGTTAGACTAATTGGACACAAAAATCTTTGCTAGAAGCCACATAATTGTGAAGGATCAGTTAGTTTGCAAGATGACAGTGGAGAAGATACCAAAAGTATGGAAAATTTTAAACCTAATGAGGACCAAGCAAAGATGACTGAGAGATCAAAAATTACCAACTTAAATGTTTACTAACTCTCTTTGAATGTGAATGAAACAAACTCACCCATAAAACAGAAACAGATAGCAAATCCAACAACATGCTGCTTATGAGAAACACATTTAAAAATGAGAGATACACAGTTAAAATAAAGGCCTGAAGTAGAATTTATTATGCCTTAGCTGATGCAAAAAAAGCACAGGGGTAGCGATCATAATCTCAGACAGAGTTAAACTAAAATAGATTTAATTAAAAGAGATAAACAAGGAAGCTATATTGTGATGAAAGGTACCATAGATAATGAAGCAATATCACCAAATACTGTAGCATCTAAATTTTTAAAAGCAAAGTTAAATGAATTACAGGTAGAAATAGATAGTAGTACTATAATAGTGGGGGACTAGATAAATTTAACCAAAAAATAAATAAGGAAGAAGTCAAAGAAGTGAATAGAATTTTAGATAAGCTAGATATGATAGATATCTGGAGATAACTGAATAGGAATAGACAGAAATACACCTTTTCCTCAGCAGCACATGGTACCTTTACAAAGAATGACAGTATAGTAGGGCATAAAAATTTTGTAGCTAAAAGCAGGAAAGCAGAAATATTAAATGCTTTAGACCATAGTGCAACAAAAATTATATTTAATAAGGGGCCATAGAAATATCGAAAAAACTGATTGGAGACTAAACAACTCAGTCTTAAAGAATGAGTAGGTTAAAGAACAAATCATAGAAACAATCAATAATTTCATTAAAGAAAATAATAATAATGAGACAACATATCAAAACCCATGAGATACATCAAAAGCAATAATCAGAGGAAATTTTATATCTCTCAGTGCTTATATCAATAAAATAGAGAATGAACAGACCAATGAATTGGGTATGCAATTTAAAAAACTAGAAAAAGGACAAATTAAAAATCCTCAAACAATAAATTGGAAATCCTAAAAATTAAAGGTGAAATTAATTAAATTGAATGTAAGAAAACCATTGAATTGATAGATAAAACTAGGAGTTGGTATGATGAAAGAACTAATAAAATAGATTAATCATTGGTTAACATGATTTTTAAGAGAGAAGAAAACCAAATCACTACTATTAAAAATGAAAAGGGTGAACATACCACTAATGAAGATGAAATCAAAGTAATTTAAGGAGTTATTTTGCCCAATTATATGCCAATAAATTTAACAATTTATAAATGGAAGAATATTTACAAAAATATAAATAACCTAGATTAGCAGAAGAGGAAATAGAATATCTAAATAGATCTATTTTAGAAAAAGAAATTGAACAGGCCAGAAATGTGCTTACTAAGAAAAAGGCACCAGGACCAGATGGATTTACAAGTGAATTCTATCAAACATTTAAAACCAATTAATTCCAATATTAAACAAATTATTTGGAATAATAAATAAATAAGGGATCCTACCAAACTCCCTTTATGAAACAAATATGATACTGATTCCTAAACAAGGAAGAGTAAAAACAGAAAAAGAAAATTAATTTCATTAATGAATGTGGATGCAAAAATTCCATATAAAATACTAGCTAAAAGATTACAACAATATATTACAAAGATTATATATTATGACCAAATAGGATTCATACCAGGAATGCAGGGATGGTTTAACAGAAAGAAAACTTTTAACATAATTGATTATATCGCTAATAAAACTAACGAAAATCATATGATTATATTGACAGATGCAGAAAATGCATTTGATAAAGTACAACTCTCCTTTCTATTAAAAACACTCAAAAGTTTAGATATAAATGAACTTTTCCTTAAATTGATAGGAAGCATTTACCTAAAATCATCAGCAAGCATAATTTGTAATGGGGGTAAGCTAGAAGCCTTCCCACTAAGATCAGGCGAGAAACAAAAATGCCCACCATCACCAATATTATTCAATGTTGTATTGGAAATCCTAGCAATAGCAACAAGAGAAGAAAAAGAAATGAAAGGAATCAGAATGGGCAATGAGGTAATAACACAATCTCTTTTTGCAAATGATATGATGATATACTTAGAAAATCCTAAAGACTCAAGTAAAAAGTTAATTGAAATAATTAACAATTTTAGCAAAGTAGCAGGATATAAAGTAAACCCACACAAATCATCAGCATTCCTATGTATCACCAACAGGACCCTGCAAGAAGAGATAGTAAAAGATACCCAATTTAAAATAACTGTAGACAGTATAAAATGTCTGGGAGTATACCTGCCAAAACATCCAGGAACTATATGAACAAAATCATAAAAAAACTTTTTATACAAATAAAATCAGACTTAAATAAATGGCTAATATACCTAAATTAATCTATGTATTCAATGTCAACCCAAATAAACTACCAAAAAATTGTTAACCGAGAAATGCAAATTGAAAGAACCTTGAGATATCATTTTATACCTATCAGATTGGCTAAAATCATACAAGGAAATATAATAAATGTTTGAGGGGTTGTGGAAAAATTGGGACCTTAGTTCATTGTTGATGGACTAATTCAACCATTTTGGAAAGTGCTCTGGAATTATGCCCAAAGAGTTATTAAACTGCTTCTACTCTTTCATCCAGTAATACCATTACTAGGTCTATTTCCAAAGATGATTAGGGAAAAAGGGAAAGAACCTATATGTTCTAAAATGTTTATAGCAGTTGTTTTTGTGGCGGCAAAGAACTGGAAACTGAGGGGATGCCTGTCAATTGGGGAATGGCTAAACAAGCTGTGGTATATGTTTGTGATGGAGTACTCCTGTGTTATAAGAAATGATGAACTCAATGATCTTAGAAAAACATGGAAAGACTTGCACAAAACAATGAATAGTGAAATGAGCAGAACCAAGAGAATACTGTATACAGTAACAGCAATATTGTTTTAAGAACAACTTTGAGCAACAAAGTCATTCTATTACAAATACCCAAATTAACTACAAAGGTCCTATGAAGGAAAATGATATCTTCATCCAGACAAAGAAGTGATATATAGATGTGTGTGTGTGTGTGTGTGTGTGTGTGTGCGCGCACGCGTGCGCCTAATGGTAGGCATCTCTAGGGTGAGAGTAGGGGAGGGAGGGGGAAAAAAAGAAAGTTAGAGGATCACTTTGTTGTATATTTAAAAGGAATAGCAAGTTGTACATAATAGATTTAAAGTTTCATGTGCAACCATCTTTTTATTATACTATGTTATGTAAATGCTTTTTATTCTATACATTAAGAATAAAATAAATTTAAGAAAACATTTTTAATTAAAATTTTTTTTAAAACAACAACAAATAGGCTAATGGGATTTAGGCTGTATTAAAAAAGAGGCTGAGTTTGCCAGAATGCAGAGGTTATAGCCCAGCTCTATTCTGCCCTGTTCAGAGCACAACTGGAGCGTTGTGCTTAGTTCTGGACCGTATTTTGAGAAAGGACATTGATAAGCTGGAAAGTGTGAGGGGTAATCCAACCAGGATGATGAGGACTTGGAGCTCATACTATATGAATATAACTGGGGGCTGGCACATGTATAGACTTCAATCAGCTTCCTTAGTTGATACAACTTCCCCGTATGGAGAATCTGGAAGAGACTGTCTCTTCTGAGAGAGTCTCAGTGACATGGAATAGAAATGCCTTAGAGAGTCTAAGGAACTTGTGTGGATATTCTGTCACTGGTTATAGTCACCTAACCATATGTTGATGAGAAGGCTCTTTGACTGGTTCTAGAGGCATTGAAAAAGGCCTTCAGTCTTCAGACACCTCTTCTTTGCCTCTATAAGTGACTCTTTCACTGATGGTATCCAGAGAAAAACCATGCTGTAAGTAGAGAGACCATGGAGACTTCTTGACTTTGAGGCCATACGGCCCTGTGACAGGGCCTCTGTCTTTGGCCTCTACATTTGTTCTTTTGCATTCTAGGTAAAGGGAGTGGAGTTTCATCACCTGCATTTCAAAAGGTCCAGAGGGCTCCTTGCAGCCAACCATTCTGGAATCTGGAAGTTACTTCAATGTCATGGTATTCCAGAAAGCATTTTGCAGCCTGCCCCACATCAAGGCACTGAAGAGTGAGGAGTGCCCTTTATAACCCTAACACAGTAGTGGCTGGGCAAGGACTTATTTGGCAGTGAAGTCTCCTTTAGAAGTGATCTTAGTAGGATCTGAGATTAAAGGAGCCTAATTTCCACAGAGAATAAGGTGACGTAGTAGAGAGTATGCTTCCAAGGTACTGGGGGGAAATGTTTGCATTTTGTTCTTGCTGTATCTTTGAAGTTAATATCTCCTTGTAAAAGCTATCTGATGTTGTTATTAAACCCATTTTCCTCTTCAGTACCACTACCAACTGCAAAACAATTACTACCAACAGGCCTAAGAGCCCTGGGAAGGGCATTATCTCTGAGGTCACCCTTCCTGCTTCCAGCATAGCTCTTACCGTCACACCCACCAACTGCCAACTAGCTGCCACACACAGGGTAGGCAAGCCAGTCTATTTGAAGTAACTCAGCACCCTGAGCGAGAGACAGGAAGCAGCATATACCAGATGACTCAGACCAAAAGCACTTAGCTTGAATGACCATCTTCTCTCAGAGTCCAATGGAGACAGCCCAGAACATGAACCCAAGAGCTTTGGGAATAGCTACAGCAGCAGGAGGACAGCAAAGGGGCTGGACTCTAGGTGCTGGGGGAAGCCAGGGGAGGCAGAGTTGTATACTAAGTTATCAGCAAATCTGGAAGCATCCCCCAGGCCAGGCAAGAGGCCAGAAATCTCCTCCAATGGCTTGGACTTTAAAAAAAAATTTACCTTGACATATTGGTAATATAAAGAACTTTTACTTTGAAACTCCATTTCAGTGGTTTGTTATTTTCTGAGAAATTATTTTCCATGACAATCAAACAGATTTATTCCAGGGACATTTGCCCACTCACCCTCACCCCCAATTTGCTGAAGGCACGATTATTAGAGCCTTGGGATGAAAATCTTTGAAATAGAAAATCTGCCTACTTGAACTCAATTACTTGCTCCTCTATCTCAGATCGTGGGCATCCAGACTCTTGGACTGATTCCAGCACATGGTAGATGACATAGAGTTGGCACTGCAATGAGTCTTAAAGGGAACTTTGAATGGGGAGCAAGAGGAGGTAAGAATGTTTATTAATGCATATTTCCTCCATATTCAATACAAGGGTGGGTTTTTCCCCCTAATGCAGACTGCAAGTCTTCTTCCTGTAAGGATAATGCTTTTCTCAAGAGGAGAATTTAATGTGCTCTTTGGTGATTATCACTGAAGCCCTTCTCGATTTTAGAAAGAATTAAATGAGTTTCTGAATATAGGTTTTTAGTGAACTCTTTAGAATGATCTCATATGGGAGTCCATAGTTAATTTAAAATTCTAATACTTTAATAAGACATTTAAAAGCATCTTGTATCCTTTTATGTGAAACATGGCATTGTACCAAGTCTACCTATAGGGGATCATAGATTTAGCCCCTGAAAGGACCTTTAGAGATCATTCATCCACATCTTACAGATGAGGAAAAAAATTCAGAAAAGTATATGTATATGTAAAAGTATATGTATGTACTAGTATATGTACATATATATACTAGTGTGTATATGTACATATATACATATATGTATATATACACACATATACATACTAGCTGTAAGGTGTATATGTATATATGTGTGTGTGTGTGTGTGTGTATACCTTACAGCTAGTATAAGTCAAATGGTAAACTGCCCTCAGGGAAATATTCGATGTTCACCATATAATCCTATCATCTTGGATTTTCTTTGTGGACAGAATAGATGGCCCAGATCACAATTTGCATATTTTTAAAGACTGTGCTCTTTCATCTGGCATTGTTGGGATTTTAGGGAACCCATTGGCTTTTTGTTCATTTGACAAGTATCAACCTTAGATCTTTAAGATAATCACTGATTACCTTCTGTCTAAAGTGCTGTGTTTTTACTACAAAGCACTTATGTAAGTTTCATTATAAGAATATCAATTGTTAAAAAGAAAGTTACTCCTATATTTTGCTTAACTCCTTAACTCTGTGCCAGTCTAATGAGTACTGACATATAAAACTTCTGGAATTATTTTATATTTAAATTCTAGTTAGGCTCTAGTATGCATTTGTGAATATTTGTCATCCACATATTTATGACATAGCGGATAAGGCACTGGAGTCAAGAAGACTGAATTCAGATTCTGCCCCAACACTTTCTAGCTATGTGACCATGGATAAGAGGCACAGCCTCTAAAAATATGCAAATTGTGATCTGGGCCATCTATTCTGTCCACAAAGAAAATCCAAGATGATAGGATTATATGGTGAACATTGAATAGTTCCCTGAGGGCAGTTTACCATTTGACTTATACTAGCTGTAAGGTATATATATACACATACACACACACACACACACACACACACACACATATATATACATATACACCTTACAGCTAGTATATATATATATGTATATATGTGCATATATATATATATATACTAGTATATGCATATATTATTGATTTTTTAAATTTCCTCATCTGGAAAATATGGGAAATAATATTTCTGATAGCTATTCAGAGGGCTACTGTAGAGTTCAAATGAGTTCATATAAGGCACTTTGCAAACCTGGAAACACTACATAAATGTCTATGGTTATTATCATTTATATTTACAGATTGTATTTTGCGGTTTTTTGTGATCCATTAAATTTCCTCCAAAAAGCTTAAACTTTATGATGTGCAGTAATTCTGATCAGCCAACAATATTTATTGAGTTATCACTGTACCATCTATCACCCATCAACACTCGTTTTCTTTTTGGGTGGAGAAGAAGAGTGAAGGTCAGAATTAAATTGTTTGAAAGAGCAGACGTGTCACATGGAAGACAACGTACTTTCTATAACACCTTTTTTCTCTTTAATTAACAATTTTATTTTTTAAAAAAAAAGATATTTTCCAGGTTCCTTGAATTATTTTTTCCAAATAGAGTTTTAGGAGGCAGCTAGGTGGCACAGTGGATAGAGATCCGACCTTGGAGTCAGGAGGACCTGAGTTCAAATCCAACCTCAGACGCTTGACACTTACTAGCTGTGTGACCCTGGACAAGTCACTTAACCCCAATTGCCTCACCAAAAAAAAAATGCATAATCAAATAGAGTTTTAGGTTTATTTGTTTGTTTTTACTTTAGATGAGTGTGAGCTCGAAATTTATATGTGACGCCTAAAGGTTAGACAACTGGTCTTGGGATAAGAGAAAACTGGATTTAAGACTTACTGGTTGTGTGATCCTGGGCAAATCATTTAACTTTTTACTGCCCCCATCTAAGACCACAAGTTGTAGAAAAGGTACAGATCTGTATAGGGAAAGGAACTTGCTACATTAGTGAAATCCCAGGTCTGCTGAAAAATCAAAAAATGGCTAAAGATCCCAACAATGACAGTTAATAAGAGACTTCTGTATTTTCACTAGGGAAAGGCAAAACAAAACAAACAGAAGAGCATTTAACGGGCTTAACAATGTTGATTCCTTTCTGCTCCTCATGCCTAACAAGGACTGCATTTATTTCCTTCCGGGCCACATACTACCTGTCATATTTCTGTGAGAGAACAACATTTTGTCCCATGCCCCACATTGTCTTTGTCTGTACTGCTCTGTTCAGGGTGAAATGTGAAATGAATAATTGACATCAGCTACAGAGATGAGTTTCTCTGAAGTTCAAACTGCTACTCCCAATCCAGAGATACTGAGATTGTAAAACCATCATCTCAGGTTTTAGACAGTTGAAACTGGTAATTCTACGTCAAGCACCGTATTAAAAAAAAAAATAACAGAGGGTGATGGGAGGCAAAGTTGAAAATCTGTGTCCATGGGGAAGCTAGGTGGCACAGTGGATAGAGCTCCGGCCTTGGAGTTAGGAGCACCTGAGTTCAAATCCAGCCTCAGACATATAACACTTACCTAGTTATCTGACTCTGGGCAAGTGACTTAACCGCATTGCCCCATTAAAAAAAAATAATAAAAAAAGAAAGAAAATCTGTGTCCATTTTGTTTTTATTATTCACTAAGCAGTTCTTAATCTGGGATCTGTGAACTTGATTTTTTAAAAAAATTGATAACTATGATTTCATATAATGATTTCAGTAAAATTGGTTACTTTTGTAATCCTGTGTATTTTATTTTATGTATTTAAAAATAGTGTTCTGAGAAGGGGCCCCAGTGTTTCACCAGACTGCCAGTGGGGTCTATGTACTTAGCCAAAAAGATTGAGAACCCCAGCACTAAGGCATCTGGAGTAAATTCGAGAATCAGGTTTATTAGACCCTGAAGAAATTGAATATTTCCTTTTTATTGCAAGATTTCATTTGGAATTTTAGGCATTGCGATAGACACTCCTTGAGTGTTTATAGCTATAGCTATCTAGTATTTATATAAGACTTTAAGGTTCGCAGAGCACTTTATATATGTTATACGATCCATAAAACCATCCTATGAGGTAATGTTATTATTATCCAATTTTACAGATTAGGAAACTGAAACAGGTAAGTGGTTTGACCAGAGTCATACAGCTAATGAGTATCTGAGACAAGGTCGAACTTAGGCCTTCCTGAGTCCAAGTCTATCATTCTATATATTGAGCCCCCTAAATGCTTATTGAATTTAATGAATTCAGAGAAGCGGAAGATTGCACAAAGACTGAAAATCGGACCCTGTCATTGCCTTGCTTTGAATTTGGCTGGGTTTGTTAACTCATCTGTTTTTTGGAGGGGGTGGGATTTTCCCTATCCCCCAAATGGGCTTGATGAGAACGCACTCCCCAAGCTCATAGCCAATTTGTCTTGGCATCACCAATTGCCTGTGCAAGGTTGGCGAAAGCAACAGCTTAGTGGCTATATGGCAGTGTGGTGAATCTAAATGCCTTGGGTTAGAAGCAGAAGAGTTCAAGAAGATTTAGGAGCTGACTTCAAGGAAGATGGAACAGTAGGAAGCTCAGAGAGATGTATATAGAACCAGCTCCCTATTTATCCGTGTGGAAGATCAGTTAGTTCTGAAGACTTCTGTAACTTTTCCCTTTGCTACTTAAACACCTGCATTACTTCCCTGTAAATGAAACCTATAAAAACTTTCTTAAGATGCCTAAAGGAGAATCGGGTATTTATTCAAAAGAAGGGGAAGTTAAAATGGAAATATGGGGAAGGAGAATCCAGAATTGGAGAAGTGGTCATGCCAGTGATAAACACAGCCACAATGGGGTAGGAAGGAAAGGGAAGGGAAGCATCTCTACAGAACCTGCTAGGTGCTAAGTGCTTTGCAAATGCAATCTCAGTTGATTCTTGAAACAACCCTATAAGGTAAGTGCATGACAAGGAATTATTTCACCCAAAGCAAAAGCAGTTGTTGTTGTTATGTGTTGCTGTGTGTGTGTGTGTGTTGGGGGGTGATGGGAAGGGGTTGGGTAACACTGAGGATAGTCAGAGCTCAGGTTGTTGTTTGTCCTTCGTTCTCAAAAGAGGACCATGATATCAGGAAGGTGATGCCATGACTTGCAAGTGAATTAGATTTAAGTGAGGCAGGGCTGTGCAAAGTCACCAGCCTCACTTTCTCTTCTGGAGTCACCTGGGTCCAGTGGCAAGATATAGATCAGGACGACTGGAGGTGGCCTCCCTGAGGTCAGGTGAAATCATACTGGGAGAGGAGCCTATTCTATGTCAGAAAACCAGGGTCCCTAGAAACTGGAGACAGGGAAGGAGAGAAGAGCTGTTCTGAAAGAGAGATGTCATCCATGGAGATGGGATCCCGGGGGTGGGGGTGGCCGAAGGAGCAGGCATCAAGGTCATCTCATATAGAGCAGGCTTGTGGAGAACTGAAAGATGAAAGGCACAGGGACAGTAGAGGAACAGCGTAGAGGAAGGATCACCCCTCCCCCACTCCCAGAAAAAAATGGCTAACCCTAAGGAAGAATTAAGCACTGATTATTGTTCTGGTGATAACAAGTGGAATTCTGGGGCCAATCATGAACAAAATGCAACAGGCCCCCTCACTGTGGAACCAGGGCATGTTACCCAGCTGAATCCATGCTTGTGGCCCTCCAGGGTAATTTGGTTGGTATGCTATCAGTGAAGCAAGTTATTTCTACTTTTGATGATGCAGGCCATCTCTACGTTCCTTCTTCCTGGCCATTCATT